>NC_091222.1:8170160-8470160 GCF_040958095.1 Procambarus clarkii
CCCATCCCCCTCCCTCCACCATAGGTTGCTGAATCAATACAAGTTATTTTCATTATTATTTTCTATATTTTTATTAATATAGGCCGATTACTAAATTCTAATTCTGATTATTTTGTTAGATCATAAACACATAATTTAATGGTTAAGTAGTATATAATCAAAGGCTGAATGTTTTCTTAAAATTTTTCTATTCTCTTTCCCTCTTTTTTTGGAGATGAGTTAATTTGCCTACTCCCCGACCTGCTACTCCTTTTTTTAATTTTTTTATTATTATCCCCCCCCCCACAAAAATAGTCCTTTTTATCATCCTTCTTTTCGTCTAGCATTATTACTTCCTCTTCTATTTCCTTTTCAACCTCCTTCTTTTCTTCTAGCACTATTGAACTAGTGTCATTTATTGGTTTAATATCCTCATTCTTTACCTTCAACTGATGAACTGGTGTCATTTATTGGATTAATATCAACTTCCTCTTCCAATTGCTTTCCATCTGTTCCTCTCCTATTCATGAACTGTTTTCCTCTTTGATTCTTTTTCAGAGTCAATATTTCATTTTTTCGTCTGTCTTGGGTATTTAATTTTGATCGTTGTTTGGCATCTTTTTGTTTTGTCCCCGAATCTGTTGTTTTATATGTTTTTGATGTTTTTGTTGTTTCCTGTGATGAAACTTTCTGAGAGGAAATTGTTTTTAAAATGATTTCATCGCCGATTACATTTAAATACTTCTTTATTATTTGTGTTTCAATAAACCATTTCTTTTCTTGTTCAATATCATCACTGTTCAATAATGTAAGTAATTTTAAATTGTTATCCTTGTTATCAATAGACACTATTTGGTTTTTGTAAATTTCATTGTCGTTAATGTTAATTTTTTCTCCAATCAGTGTTAAACCCTTAATATTATATATAATGGGAAAAACAGAAGGGGTTTTAATAGCTTTCTTTATATTTTGGGATTTTAATAAAGCTGTTTTCATAGTATCGATGTCATATAGGTTTTGTGAAAAATATAGGTTTAATTGAATAGAAGGCATAAGAATTTTATCGTTTATTACCGTAACAAGATTTTTATAGAACTGGGCGCAGAATATAAATTTAGAAATATGATTCGAAAGAGAATAGAATAATTGTTTCATTTCTTTTTTGGCAACACTATTCCTACAAAATATTTCTTTTACTTTAATCTGATCGAATGCTAATAACAAATACTTTTTTCGGCACTTCTCTGATAGGTAAGCATCGAGTTCATTAATAATAGTTCTGATAATAGAAGTGAACTTTTCTACTAGAGTTTCATCATAGTCTGAAGAAACGTCAATTGTATTAATCATCGACAAATGTATTTTCGATTCTTTTAATTCAGAAGTCATGACTAACATTTTAGAATTCATTTCTTTATTTGTTTGTTTTAATATCGAATTTTCTGATTCCTGCATTTGTTGAATGGCTAATATTTTAGAAGTATCACCATATGATTTGTGAATCACTTGCAAGATAATTACATAAAAGTGTTTTATATTTCGTATGCTAAAATCTTTTTTAAGTTCGTTCTGATAAATTGTATATATAATTGTAATAAAAGTGTATACCTTTATAACTTCATAATTTGTTTCTTTTGTATATTTGTATAAATCCGCAAGTTGTTCTATTATCTTTTTTTTAACTAAATCCATAGATGCAAGTTCATCTACTAACATTTTAGCCAAATAATTTGGTTCTTGTAACTGACGCTTTAAAACAACATTTAAATCAACATAAGGCATTAATTCTTTTTTGTGTTTTTCTACTATTTCATCAGTAATATTAGTTTTGAAACTATTTAGTATATGATTAAATAACCCTCTTTCTTCCTCGTTAGTAAATAATATATTTGCTATATTTTCCGGTTGTAGATCATTATTATTATAATTACTATTGTTAATAATGTCATTTATTATAATTTGAAATTTGAAGATAAATTTATATTTATACGTTCTCTTAAACCTGAGGTCCCATCCTCAGGGAAATGTACCATACTCAAGATTGTTTTAACAATTTCACTCATTTTTTATGGGGTGAGAAAAAAATACCTATTTTGAAGTCCAATGTTAATTTTATCTTATTGAAATGAAATGAAACGCACATTATTTTGAATAGGACATTCAATGTTGATTTTTCAGCATTCAAAATAATTATTTCTTGCATTGAATACAGGATACCATAATTTTACATTCTCTCGAATATTACGTTTCTGGACTCATAATCGGAAACCATATCAGGGAGGAGTCCTGATCTTCCTCCTGTTTCTTGTTCTTCTTCCGAGATTTCCACATAGATATTAAATTTAATGCTAGCAAAGATTTCTGAGGAATTAATGTTCTTAGCCACCATTTTACATTCCACCTCATTATTACCATCTTGAAGTTCAAGTTTCATTACCACAAATGGTGGTAATGAATTTTCTTTAATTGGAAAATCATACTTAGAGAATCCCTGAATAAATATATCTTGACTTGCCGCATGCGTACATGATATCCATAATTTGTCCATGTCGAATTTTTTTCTTTTATTATGTGATTTGGTCCGTACTGCATTTATATGGTTTTGTAATTTAACATCTTGTATTTCACTTTGATCTGTATAAACATTAGGTTTCAAATCATTAATATTCCAAGGAAATATTAAAATAATTGGATTTTTGGTATAATATCCCTTGTCGTAACTAGAATTTTGCCATACATAATTTGTGTTATTTGAGACAATATTATTATCTAAATATCTGTGGATTTTATTGTAATTTAAAAGGAAGCTATTAAAAGGCTTAATGATTGTATTCTCACTTTCGATTCTATTCTTAGGATTATACGAAATTGGTGGTTTAGGAATAATTACGAGACCTTTATAGGTATTTATATCTCTGATAAACGGGGAGAATAATGATTCCAACTTTGAGATGATTATATTAGATTCTTCAGAGGAATCTGTTGTTGTTGTTATTGTTGTTGAACTGATGGTGGATGGTAATGTTGTTTCTTGAAGTACTTCAGAGGACGTTGTTGTTGTTGTTGGACTGATGGTGGTTTGTAATGTTTCAGAGAATTTTGTTGTTGTTGGACTGATGGTGGATTGTAATGTTGTTTCATGAATCGGATCATGTCTGATAGCCTTACTGACATTGATACGTTTTCCGCGTAAATAAATAATTATTATAACGACTATAATTAGGATTATAGCAACTAAAATTCTTATTAACCCCATTGCTACTTTTTTCTTTTTTTCCTATTGTTTTTAGTTATAATAAATTCATAAAAAAATTTATTTTAACAGAATATTAAACATATGCTGGTTTGAACCCCCAAAAGCATTGATTAACGGTAATACTTATAATTTTTGAACAATAAGTTTTACAATTAGACCAGCAGGTATTGTTATTATAAACAACGCTATGAACAATAAACTAAACTATATCATCTGATAATATTAAACTATACTTATATACATTTGTTTCTTTAAAAAAATAGAGGTTTAATAATAATGGAAAATTGTTTTTTATTAGCTTTTAATTATATACAAACTTTTTCTGAATCGAATGGATATGTCCATAAACGACATATCCTATACGTAGCCTCTGCTTCAGTAGTAAATATGGCTAATGGTTATTGTTATGTAGATAAATCGGTCTTTCATTTCCCCTTCAAATGCATTAATAGGTATCTAGATATAAATACAAAAACGAACAAAGATGAAATAACAGATGATGAATTAAACCAAAATCAAGAAGAATTAAATAACTTAAGCGAATGTCTAGAAACTCTGGTGTCAGAATATGATATAAAATATGTCTGGGTCTATGGAAATAATCAAATCTTATTCCAATTACCTGTTTTACAAAATCTGGCAGTCTTCGATATCCGAAATAAGAACATCCACACATTTGGAGACAAAATAACAATAAATAAATCTTTTAATGAATCTCGAAATGTATTATACCGTCAGGGTAATATTTATACATTTCCACCAGTTATACATAGTATTACAAATCTGTCATTTACTCGCCCAAAATTTGATTAATGGATACCAGGATTCCACAAAGAGTATTACCTTCTATACCACAAATAAAAACAACAATAATGATCTACAGTGTAATTTTCATTTAGAAGGTGAGAGTAGTTCAACTTGTGCTTGTCTGTTGAATGAAATAAACCGCCTTACTCTTATGTTCATATCGGCTAGTCAAGAGCTATATACGACAGAATATAAAGATTACATTAATAGTAATCATAGGGATAAGGAACGAATGTGCCAATATATGGCTGAACGTGAAGTCGAATACAAACTGCAAGCGCTGTTGCTCAGTATGGTTTGGCCCGAGAAAATACATTGGCAATGTAGGAGAAACATAAATGGAATGGATGTAGGCGTAACAATTCTAAACTCTCATGTTAAAAATAAATATAACTGGATTCAATGGGAGGGTTAGGAATTTTAACAAACACATAATGAAGCAAACAAGGGTGAATCATCAAGATTCATATATCATAGCAAATATTCTGATCTTTTTAGGGTATGAAGAAACACATAATATATGTAAACTACCATAACAACAATCCTGAAACATTTCATGCTAAGAAGATAATAAAACTAAATTATTTTCAAATGCATGACTTAGGAAAGAACCTGGGACATTGTTTAGCTTAACAATATGAAAGATGCAAGAATAAGGATTTTTTTTTCAATGGTCACAAAGGGTTGACATGTTTCATTCCATATTAATTCCACTGTAATTTTCATTAAATAAAAGTGTGCATGTTTTTATTTTTTTAAATTTTGCCTTGGTAATTATTATTCAGTGTATTCAGTGTAGGTTATCGAAAGGGCAGGACTGTATGGGACATATGTTGTTTTCGTTGTGTTTGTGAATTGCCTAGATAAGCTAGATAGTAATAAGTACCACATAAAAGTCCCGGTTCTGACTAATAGCTGGTTGCCGGAAGCACTGTGTTAGCTGAGCCACATATATAAATATCCGTGGCCACTCTCGCTACATCCACTAACGGACGGCCATCCAGCCAGCCCACCACACACGCTTTGCTGCCCTTCCAAGAAAAAGTTGTACGAAGATGCTTTCCCAGATTAACCCTAGGCAGAGACAAGCTGAGTTGATTAAAAAATTGAAAAGAATGGAAACACACTTGAAGAAGAAAAAGAAAGAGTTGATTTACCTCAAGAATGAGAATAAGATGTTATCACAGAAGAATGTTGTTATCTACCAGAAGTTTCCACCAACCAACAAGAGAGTGAACTAGAAAATAGAATATGTAAGGGAGGAAGAAAAAGAAAGAGTTGATTTACCTCAAGAACGAGAATAAGATGTTAACACAGAAGAATGAAGTTTCCACCAACCAACAAGAGAGTGAACTAGAAAATAGAATATATAAGGGAGGAAGAAAAAGAAAGAGTTGTTTTACCTCAAGAACGAGCGTAAGATGTTAACACAGAAGATTCCATCAACCAACAAGAGAGTGAACTAGAAAATAGAATATTCACTATTATTAAAGTGTTTATAATAAATAAACATTGTTTATTTGAATGCCTTAATGTTTGTTTGTTTGTGTGTGTGTGTGTGTGCCAGATTTAACCTTGTTTGTGTTAATATGCTATAAAGTTTGTGTGAAGATGCTCTGGGAAAATGAAGGAAATCAACCATTCCAATAAATATATTTTTCTAACTACATACATAAATACAATAATTATATTATTAAAAAAAACAGTACCACCCAATTTAATATCATAAAATTGTGTAGTGAGTACAATAGGGCATGAATGATAGATACTACTACTAACCTTAAATATGGCACGAGCCAAGTTTAATTAATAAAGCTTAGGTAGGGGAAAATCAACAGGGGTGGTCACGGCATGTGGCACTTGGGTGGCCACAGCAATAATAACAATTGAGTTGGCCCACCCACATCGGGTGGCCCTGGATGAATTATTAAATAATTAATCATCAGTAGGGGGCCATTTCTCGATATATATTTAGTAAAAATGTAAGGTCCTCAATGAAAGCATTATCTAATTGAGACTTACTAATAGACTCTTGGTACAAGATAGCATCTGGTATGTCTTCATGCCTGCAATAATAGGCTGCCGAGTGCAAATAATGAGGATAATTTGAAGAATAATGACGTGCTAAATGTAAGTGTTGATTATACCTTTTACTGGGTATCAGGTAAAAAGGACAATTTCGACATTGACAAGCATTACCCAACAGCCCTACATTTGGTCGGTATTTCTTATACACTTCTTCAAAAGTATCATTTGTTACCTGAACTCCTCGTCCAGAAGCCTCTATTAGGATTTGTGACCTTGTCATGGGGCGCACAATTTCTCTGTGTGTTGATAAAAATTCCTGCAACCACAAATCCTTTTTATGTTGAACAATTATATTTTCAAACTCCTTGTAAATATTGAGACAATTCTCCTGGTGAACTCGCTGAGTCACTAAAGCTTGGACGTTATCACTAACATTTGAAGTTAGCCGTTCACGAGAGTCTCTATACTGTAGGGCATGTGCAGTATAAATAAACACGTTGTGTTCATTAAACATATTGTCAATAACGTCTTCCTTTAGACCAACTTCTTTAGCAAAAATTCGCAATGAAAACCAAGATATATCTCCAGCCAGAAAAACATCCCGTAGCTTCTCTACCTTTTTCATATCCACAGCTATGGGGATCTGTTCAATTAACTTTTCCTTAATATTTTGCATGTCCTCGTCTTTAAAATGTTTTCTGGCTGTCTTCTCAACCTCTTCTAAGGTATAAAAATCCTTAAGGGTTAGGTTTTCTGAGGTCGCAATGTAGTTTTTCACCCATTCTTCTTTAAGCTTTTCATCAACAAGTGTTTTGGCAAAGAAATCAGTGAAGGGTGTGGAATTCTTTTCCTGTTTCTTATATTTAGAAAGGCAACGACCAATGTATTCTAAGAGAATCATCCTCACAACTTTGATAACAACTTTATCCTCTAGAGGAGTCTCATCACTTCGTTGATGTAAGTAAAGTATAAACATAGGTTTAATTAGTGACTCACATTTTATGGGTTTTTCCCCCA
This sequence comes from Procambarus clarkii, assembly GCF_040958095.1. Lineage (NCBI taxonomy): Eukaryota > Metazoa > Arthropoda > Malacostraca > Decapoda > Cambaridae > Procambarus > Procambarus clarkii. The sequence goes on from NC_091222.1 coordinate 8,177,248, forward strand.
AATTTCTTTCAAAACTCTCTGTCATGAGTGCTTGGGCCGTGTCATTGATAAGCACTTGCCAATATTTCTTAAAACTTGGTCGGTGGAGATACCCCGATGTTGCTGTTGCTTCTATGTGTGCAATACGCAATCGCACAAACTCGGGCCTAGGCTGAGTTGGGTTTTCAAACAGAATCCTCATCCAGGTCACTCCTAAAGCTGCCATGTGAATGTCAAAATCAATAATGTGTGGATTTTTTGTGATTGCATAAGTCGCACACATCTCATAGAGTCTTGAACCCATTAATGGGGCCATAATTTGGGAAGCATCTTGAGAAAAGATCGGGATTATGGCATTAAAGTTATTATCAGATACCAACTCCACTACTTTGCTCTTTTCTATGGCAACCTGGCTCATGATAGTATATGGCCATTTCAGTATACTTCTAACACTGTATGACCATGGATTGATTGTTACAGAGTCACTATGTGGAGCATACACGGGAATGCCAGAGATCGTAAACAGTTTTAAAAACTCATATTTATTATTACTATTCAACATCGTGGGGAAATCTCGATCTTGCAAGTCAGATATAGTGGAGGTCATTGTTACTTGACAATAATCATCTGGAACATTTTTAATGCGCATTATCAACTTTTTTTGTTCTTCATAGATCTCCATGAACATTTTACAATCATTTCTATAATCTTCATCTGAATGACCTTTCATCTGAAGACATTTAGTTTCATATTTTCCACCTCTTACTGTTGTACTCAGAATAGTTTCAGCCAGATCTTTTTCATTTTGGAATTTTTCAGTGGTTAATATTACTCTTATTTTATTAAGCAAGGATCTTAACTCTAATTCATATTTTTTAAATTCTTTTTGTTCTAACCGATCTCGAATAGATCTACTATTGAGTTCCTCACTAGCTTGAATTGATTTCAAAATTCTTTCTATTAAAGGTAATACATCTGAAGGAACTGGTTCTTTCTTATTATTAATTTGAATAATATCAGAATTCCATTGTCGAAATACTTCATTCAACTCAAATAATGATATACGACGAAACTGGGGTGAAATGTGACATCCATTATTACCATATATTAATCTAAGTTGTTTCACTTGTTCTTGTTCACAGGGAAAATATACCCACTCATTCAGGTAGAATTTGTCCTTGGCTATACCCCCTGGCAGTAAGAAACCTTTCACTGACAACTTCAGGATCGGTGAAGTTCCATCAGATATGTATCCACCAATTTTCTTCATCTCTTCCTCTAATTCATCTGACGTTTTTGCCCAGAAAAGTGAAGGCATATTGGTACTACCATTGTGCAAACGCGACCTTATATCCAGACTATACTGAACGGGAAAGTCACATCCCACACCTAACACAAAAACCTCACAAATCTTATTCTCAACCTCATTCATTTTGTCAATAACATGACTTGGCTGAATCAATGTTGTATTATGATGGCCGTCAGTAATAAGAAACACTTTGATATACCTCTCCTTACATTGGTAAACTTCATGTACAATAGTTTGTAGGGCACCAGTCAAATCTGTTTGACCATTAGCAAAATCACTATTTATTAGGTTTGTTTCTGATCGTTTTAATTCAACTTTACTGCCAAACATGAACAGATTCGTTCTCCCTACCAAATGAGGTGCCACATATTCGTTCCACCCTGTCATTACACCATTCCAGTAAATGAACATGGATCCTGACACATCTGCCATGAGAATATTGTAGGTACTTGCTTGATGAGACACATTATTCTTTGGATCCGCTCCCGTTAATAATAAATCTGGTACTTTAGCTGGCATCTGGAACACTATGTGAGTCTTCTCTTCACCTTCGACATTCTTCTCTTTAATAATACAGAGTTCCATTTCCAATATCCCAAAATCATTCGTCTCTTGTTCATCATCTTCCTCTATTATAACCATTTCAGGCGGGAGGGGGGCAACATTAACTGCTGTGTAGATTGTTCTAAAAAAAAAATAAAAAAAAAAACATATATTAAAATAAGAAAAAAAAGGTATATTGTAAAAAATGTATATAAACATCTATATATTCGTATTATTACCTACCATCCATTGTTTCCTCTTCTAAAAAGGGACTTGGACTTCTAGATTTGGGGTTCGTTTCAGCTATCTCCAAGTAATTTCCCATTATGTCAGTTTGTCTTTAAGGAGAGGATGCGGAGGGCATCCTGACTGCTAATAAACTGAAGGCTCAGATGATATTCAACTCCTTTTATATAATCATACAACATGCACTTCACTTCTGTTTCATTGTCACTGATGTATCCAAGATGGACTGAATAGTAGGCATAATGTATTGTAAGATTTTTCTAAGGTACCTGATGTTTGAACACATATGATGTTTAAATATTTTTTTTTATGAAGAAGGTTTGAATCTTTTTCTTATTGGATTATCATCATTGTCTTCAACATTTTCCATTAATTCTTCATCATGTTCTTTTAAATTAAAGAATTGATTGGCATCGTATTCTGCCTGAACCTTACCCCGATTATTAATAAATTCTATTATACCACACATAATTAAACTTATTCCAGTTTGAACCAAGGCATGTATTATTATTGTACTAGAAGAAGTTGGTTGATAGTGTTTCATATCTTTCATGTCTAATGATAGAAGCATTAATAATTTGTCAACATGTTCATTCTTGTTATTTTCAATGCGTTGTAAACTAATTATAATCTGCTTAAAAATCAGGTTTATTGACGATAAATACTGAGGATATTTCTGGAGAGCAATGTCTTTAATTTGTTCAGAAACATTTTTAAATAATTGAAAGAAGTCTTTAACATAAGAGTGATCTGATAATATATTTTGTACCAAAGTTATCATATTTATAATATTTCTCAATTCTTCATCGTCCATATCCTCTAGATTTTGATTACCAAATTCATAAATAAATTTAGACATTTCATCATCATTGTTTTTAGGAGAACATTTTTGTTGAATGTATATTTTCAATAGATATCGTCGTAATTCTTTATTATTCTTTTTCACTTTATAAACAAATACATGACTATATAAACTACCTCTATCTTTTTGGGGGAAATTTGGTCTAGGAGATGGCAAATCTGTTAGTTCTGGTTGTTTTTGTTGTTCTAGTTTTGATTCTGGTTCCATTTTAGGTTTAGGTTTTGGTTCAAGTTCAAGTATGGGTTCAGGTTCAAGTATGGGTTCGGGTTCAAGTTCAAGTATGGGTTCAGGTTCAAGTATGGGTTCAGGTTCAAGTATGGGTTCGGGTTCGGGTTGTAAAGAAATTTGTGAAAATAAAGGTAATGACGATATTGAATCTGAAGATAGTATTCTTGAGTAATCATCAGATGATGTAGGTAAATATAAATTACTATTAATAATAGATTCCATTTTTATTTACTAAGGTAATAAAAGTACATTATATATTTCATCAAACCCCAAAAATATCATAATATTTTGAATGAAATTAGAATCTCGATGGTTGATTGATTTTTCCGTCATAATAAGCTTAGAAAATTGACTAGTTTGCCATTTAATTAATTTATATTTATCTATATTTTTCCTTGGATAATCTATTAGTTTTACTGACACATAAATCCCATTTTCATTTCTATAACAGTCCCAATGAAATTTTTAGGGATAAATCATACTGAGTAGTAGCGTTTGTAGTTTGAATTCAACTTCACGTCCAGCCATGAATTGACAGAAGCGTTCATTGTGATTTGGATTGCATTTAATATATTCTTTGTATTCGGTTAAATATAGATCTTGACTGGCGGATAAAAACATGAGAATGAGGCGATTTATTTCATTTAATAAACATGCACACGTTGAATTACTCTTGGTGGCTTTGAAATGTAAAGAACAATGTAAATGTCTACAATCTGGGTTCTTTTTACTATCTGCATAAAAGTTAACAGTCTTCAAAGAATCTTGATATCTTCTAATTAAATTTTTGGAGAGCATTTGACAAAGATTAGTTATACTATGTGAAGGTGGTGGAAAATTATTACGTTTATTATAAACTTGTATAGGTCTTGGTATGGAATATTCATCTAATTTAATTTCTTCTCCAAATTTATAGATAGTTGAACTCCTTATATTAAAGACAGTAAGATACTGCAATACCGGTAATTTAAAAAGGATTTGATTAATTCCATAAACCCAAGCATATTTTACATTAAACTTGGTTACTAACAATTCTAGGCACTTATTCAAATCATCATCGTCATCATCACTAATCATTTCATCTTCATCTGCCTTTAAATGTAGAGATGTATAAATATTTTTAAGAGGGAAATGAAAAGCTGATTTATCTACATTACAAAAACCATTAGACATATTTACTACTAAAACAGAAGCTTCATAAAGAATATGATTTTTATAAAGACGGGGATTATAGTAACTATCATTTGGTTCATAAGATGTTTTTTGAATGTAGTTGAAAGCTAACAATAAACAATTATTGTCCATTTTTTATATATATATATATATTATAAATGTTAGAAGATTGCATGTTATATATAGTATAATATATATTTAATTATTTATTTACATATTTTTTTAATTTATATATAAACGATTCGATTATTATTATTATCATCATTATTATTATTATTAATAATATTATTATTAATATTATTAACTGCAGCATTAGTCGTAGCAGTATCAATAGTAATAGTTGTACCAATATTATCAATAGGGTTATTTGTAATTGTATTAGTAAGTATATTATTATTATTATTATTATTAGATATTGATAGAGAATTATTATTTATGGTTGGTGAAGCTTCTTTAGATGCCAATGGGTAAGTGTGATCTTCCAAATTAGAGATTGTATTTACATTCATATGACGATAACGGTGTCGTAGGGCCATTCGTGCATTGCTACCCCAGTGAATACTTTCATCATTTGTAAGCAATTGGTTAACTTCACCAACGCCACCCTCACCACTAAATTCTTCATCTTCTTCATTTCCACCTTCCATTATTATTTCACCTTGATTAATATAACTTTTTAAAAATTCCTTAACGTTTGAATGTCCTAAAATTTCACTAATAATTTTAAAAGGTAAAATATGATTCTTACCTAATTGTCTTGAAAGACTGTTAAAAGTACGTGTAGCAAAATCAGCTCGGAGTGAATGGCGACCTGCCCCTTTTAAATCTTCTTGAACACTATATTCTTCATTAGGAGATAATTTCTGATTTCTTTCTTTAGCAACATTCCAAAGATAACTTTTAAAAACTTTATGTGTACTCTGGTAACTAGAATCATGAATAGGTTTATCCAAATGATCAGCTATATTTGTCCCAGGATATTTCAGTAGAGTTAATCGTAACATCTTCTTATTTGCATAGGGAATGAGGTATTGAATAAAAAAAGTGGAAGCCCCTCCTTTTAATAAGGGAATGTTGCGATCCTTACCGTGTTTACTGTATACTACTGGCAAAACGACAGTCTGAGTGGCTGGGTAATATGCATCTACAACATTATGATAAGTTACATTGTTGGCTTCTTTGGCTCGAAGACCTGTATGGTATATAAGTAAAATTTTGTAAGCATGTTCAGACTGAGAAAAATTCCATATTCTAGCAACCGTCTGAGCGATCAAACGGCTATCTAAAATAGGCTTATTGTTACGGCGTAAATGTACGAGGAAGACGCATTTCTTGTCCAAGAATGGGACCTACGATGTACTTGTTTAGTGTTCGAACGTTGGTTAGACGCGTCATATATTTTAAATTGGCATCCCGATTTAAATATACATTATATATATTTATCAAATCTGGTGTAACCGGTGCCTCCCGACCGACTTGCTGAAGCTTAAAACGGCCAAATTTTTCAAACGTACACTTGTAATTCTTCAAACTAGATGGGTTAAGTAATAAATGTTTTTTGCGCCTTTGTAGTGTGGATATAGGAGGAGAAGATTGTTGTTTATTGGTTTCTTCATCTTCATTTTCGACATGTTATAATTTCTCGTTGCGTACGTGGATTAAAAATAGGACGATTGAATTCCTGTTTTATACATTCCAAATCACTTTTGTTTAGGTATTTACTAAATATTTGATCAATAACATGTTCATCCATTTTTTTATATATTTACCAAAAATTTTATATTAGAGGGGGTAAGTATATGTGTATTAGAGGAATAGTAATGAATAGGAATATATATGTGCTGAAGCACAATATAATACTTGTGTAATTTACATAAGTTAAGCTTACAGGCACAGAAAACATTTCACCCATATATTTTGTATGGGTTCAGGTTCAAGTATGGGTTCGGGTTCGGGTTGTAAAGAAATTTGTGAAAATAAAGGTAATGACGATATTGAATCTGAAGATAGTATTCTTGAGTAATCATCAGATGATGTAGGTAAATATAAATTACTATTAATAATAGATTCCATTTTTATTTACTAAGGTAATAAATGTACATTATATATTTCATCAAACCCCAAAAATATCATAATATTTTGAATGAAATTAGAATCTCGATGGTTGATTGATTTTTCCGTCATAATAAGCTTAGAAAATTGACTAGTTTCCCATTTAATTAATTTATATTTATCTATATTTTTCCTTGGATAATCTATTAGTTTTACTGACACATAAATCCCATTTTCATTTCTATAACAGTCCCAATGAAATTTTTAGGGATAAATCATACTGAGTAGTAGCGTTTGTAGTTTGAATTCAACTTCACGTCCAGCCATGAAGACAGAAGACAGACAGACAGAAGCGTTCATTGTGATTTGGATTGCATTTAATATATTCTTTGTATTCGGTTAAATATAGATCTTGACTGGCGGATAAAAACATGAGAATGAGGCGATTTATTTCATTTAATAAACATGCACACGTTGAATTACTCTTGGTGGCTTTGAAATGTAAAGAACAATGTAAATGTCTACAATCTGGGTTCTTTTTACTATCTGCATAAAAGTTAACAGTCTTCAAAGAATCTTGATATCTTCTAATTAAATTTTTGGAGAGCATTTGACAAAGATTAGTTATACTATGTGAAGGTGGTGGAAAATTATTACGTTTATTATAAACTTGTATAGGTCTTGGTATGGAATATTCATCTAATTTAATTTCTTCTCCAAATTTATAGATAGTTGAACTCCTTATATTAAAGACAGTAAGATACTGCAATACCGGTAATTTAAAAAGGATTTGATTAATTCCATAAACCCAAGCATATTTTACATTAAACTTGGTTACTAACAATTCTAGGCACTTATTCAAATCATCATCGTCATCATCACTAATCATTTCATCTTCATCTGCCTTTAAATGTAGAGATGTATAAATATTTTTAAGAGGGAAATGAAAAGCTGATTTATCTACATTACAAAAACCATTAGACATATTTACTACTAAAACAGAAGCTTCATAAAGAATATGATTTTTATAAAGACGGGGATTATAGTAACTATCATTTGGTTCATAAGATGTTTTTTGAATGTAGTTGAAAGCTAACAATAAACAATTATTGTCCATTTTATATATATATATATATATTATAAATGTTAGAAGATTGCATGTTATATATAGTATAATATATATTTAATTATTTATTTACATATTTTTTTTAATTTATATATAAACGATTCGATTATTATTATTATCATCATTATTATTATTATTAATAATATTATTATTAATATTATTAACTGCAGCATTAGTCGTAGCAGTATCAATAGTAATAGTTGTACCAATATTATCAATAGGGTTATTTGTAATTGTATTAGTAAGTATATTATTATTATTATTATTATTAGATATTGATAGAGAATTATTATTTATGGTTGGTGAAGCTTCTTTAGATGCCAATGGGTAAGTGTGATCTTCCAAATTAGAGATTGTATTTACATTCATATGACGATAACGGTGTCGTAGGGCCATTCGTGCATTGCTACCCCAGTGAATACTTTCATCATTTGTAAGCAATTGGTTAACTTCACCAACGCCACCCTCACCACTAAATTCTTCATCTTCTTCATTTCCACCTTCCATTATTATTTCACCTTGATTAATATAACTTTTTAAAAATTCCTTAACGTTTGAATGTCCTAAAATTTCACTAATAATTTTAAAAGGTAAAATATGATTCTTACCTAATTGTCTTGAAAGACTGTTAAAAGTACGTGTAGCAAAATCAGCTCGGAGTGAATGGAGACCTGCCCCTTTTAAATCTTCTTGAACACTATATTCTTCATTAGGAGATAATTTCTGATTTCTTTCTTTAGCAACATTCCAAAGATAACTTTTAAAAACTTTATGTGTACTCTGGTAACTAGAATCAAGAATAGGTTTATCCAAATGATCAGCTATATTTGTCCCAGGATATTTCAGTAGAGTTAATCGTAACATCTTCTTATTTGCATAGTGAATGAGGTATTGAATAAAAAAAGTGGAAGCCCCTCCTTTTAATAAGGGAATGTTGCGATCCTTACCGTGTTTACTGTATACTACTGGCAAAACGACAGTCTGAGTGGCTGGGTAATATGCATCTACAACATTACGATAAGTTACATTGTTGGCTTCTTTGGCTCGAAGACCTGTATGGTATATAAGTAAAATTTTGTAAGCATGTTCAGACTGAGAAAAATTCCATATTCTAGCAACCGTCTGAGCGATCAAACGGCTATCTAAAATAGGCTTATTGTTACGGCGTAAATTAACCGATGTACGAGGAAGACGCATTTCTTGTCCAAGAATGGGACCTACGATGTACTTGTTTAGTGTTCGAACGTTGGTTAGACGTGTCATATATTTTAAATTGGCATCCCGATTTAAATATACATTATATATATTTATCAAATCTGGTGTAACCGGTGCCTCCCGACCGACTTGCTGAAGCTTAAAACGGCCAAATTTTTCAAACGTACACTTGTAATTCTTCAAACTAGATGGGTTAAGTAATAAATGTTTTTTGCGCCTTTGTAGTGTGGATATAGGAGGAGAAGATTGTTGTTTATTGGTTTCTTCATCTTCATTTTCGACATATGTTATAATTTCTCGTTGCGTACGTGGATTAAAAATAGGACGATTGAATTCCTGTTTTATACATTCCAAATCACTTTTGTTTAGGTATTTACTAAATATTTGATCAATAACATGTTCATCCATTTTTTTATATATTTACCAAAAATTTTATATTAGAGGGGGTAAGTATATGTGTATTAGAGGAATAGTAATGAATAGGAATATATATGTGCTGAAGCACAATATAATACTTGTATAATTTACATAAGTTAAGCTTACAGGCACAGAAAACATTTCACCCATATATTTTGTAAAATTATTTGTTATAATTTCTTTCATTTGAGCAATTTTATCTAAACAAGAAAGACTAGGATTATTATTATTATTATTATTGTTAATATTACTAATTTTGTTATTAATGTTCCCTGCAGTTATCTCATGTTGAAAATTCCGAATTTGTCTTATATCTTTGCTTATATTATCATAAATAAACTTTTCTAAATCAGGAATAATATAGAGATAATATACAGATACAATTTGTTGAAGTTTTTCTTTACGCAAATCAATACTAAACATGCTATTTAATGATATACCGACAAAACTAAAAATTAAACTATAATTTTGTGATGGTAATAAAATAGATAAAAATATAGAGGCTATATTAAATATATTCATAATTTTAGAACATAACGAATATAATAGAGGTATTGAACAAAAATTTTCATAATTTTTATAAATTTTATCAATTTCATCAATATATTGTTCAATTATTAAATTATCTAATTCTAAAAGTATGTTATTTTCATGTTGTAAGCCGTTATTACTATTCATTGTAGTTATTTTTTGTATTATTTAAAAAATATAATGTTGGATATATCTAATACAAAAATTTACTATTGTTTACAATGTTCAGGATTTTTCTGTTGGATTCTTAATATTCCCATCGAGTATAAATATTGCCCCAAGTGTTTTTCAACAGCCACAATTAATGTCTACATTCAAGATGCCAAGTTCTTATTGGATGCGTCAATTACTAATGAAATTTGCGAGCGAGGAAATACTAATAAAGAATTCAAACTTCATGAATGTACTAAACACTCAGATTATACCTCATTTATGGAAAAAAGTTCCCAATCTGGAAGAAGAATGTTTTCTCTTATTCTCATCCCCCCCTGTAGCACCTGAGGGTAGATTAAAATTTCAACAGAATGTGGTAACACAACCAAATTTATCCTCATTACAAACAATATCTGTAATCTATTTAAATAAAAAAGATACAAATATGTTGAATATCACCAGTAACGGTATTTTAAAAATAAATGTTTCTCAGGAAATTGGAGAAATTTTATTAGTAGCTATACTATTTATTAAATCAATTGGAAAAACATATGTTATTATATCGGTCGAAGATAATAGTATTAGTGTAGTATGTATTTTAAAAAATCATATTAAAAGAGGAAAATTTTTTAATCAACAACTTTCCCAATTTCGTAAAAGCTATATCTATACCAACTTTTCAGTATACAGTCACTTGGAAATATTTAAACAATTATTGAGAAGAACCAATACCCTTTAAAACTTGTGGATTATTACATCGACATATGGCACAAAATAACTTGTCAAAGTTATCCATCTGGTAACAAGAAATACATATACCATGCCCACAATGTAACATTATAAGATCTTTATCACTATTTTCATTTAAACAAATTGGACAAGTAAAGCGGACATATTTGGAATATATGGCTAAAACTTCTGGAAGATTTTGCTGTTGGAGATAACAGTCTTCCTGGTCTTCATTTTTTATAGTGATGTGATCATAATTCCATAAAATATATACTTCAGCTTCTACCAAGTTTTTATTATCAACATAACAATTATTGATGTTAGATAATTCATGGAATTTACTGTACATTTGTAATGATGATCTTTTTTTATCCTTATTGCGTTTTTTTCTTTTTCGTTTTCGTTTTCGTTTAAGATAATGTCGATTTCTTTTGGGATCTTGTAAATAAAGTAAATAAATATTTTCTCCTTTAGTTATAATTTTTTATTAATTTTATACATCCTGTGAGTGCGAGATGATGGAGAAGTTTTAGTGGATTTTTTAAATGGTGTGTCTGTAAACGATATGTCATTAGTGTATATATGTTACTTTTTAAATACTCAAGAGGTCGGCGACACATTTTGGTTTTTTGGGGAATAGTTAAAGAAGTAGTTGACTCTTCCACAGAAAAAACATATGCTATTTCAGGAAATTCTGATAATGTACAACATATATTATTCTTTGGGGGGGAAGTAGGATGGTAGATGAGTTGGCCTTGTTCTACGAAAAAATGATAATTTTGAGGCATAATATGAACAAAAACATTTTCACGTTCATTTTCAGTATTTTTATTATTATGTTTATATACAGCAATAGAGTATGGTATGAGTGGTAAAGATTCTTTTTCTATTGTCTTTCTTTTATTGTTTAGTATCAGATTTTTACTTACTTCAATCTGATTTGGTGAAAAATATATAAATAAATAAAACCAAATAATAATACTAAGAATAGTAAGAATAACGAAAAATAAAATATCATAATACATACACATTTTTTGTATAATTAAATATTTAGTCTAGTGACTATTCTTCGCAATGGTAAATCTGGAGAGGTAAGACTTTTTAAAAATAATTGATAAAATATATTATCATTATCATTAGCATTACATGATGATATATCTGATAATACCATTTGAGCTTCTCGTGGAGTTAACTGTAATCCCTCTTTTTTTTCTCCATTCTCTCTCTCATGTGTAGGACAATTGTTTTTATTCATAGCACATCTCACACTCTCTATATTCCATTGCACTGTACTAGGTGGACTAATAATACGGACGTGTTCCAACGAAGTTTGAATCATAGTTGTAGATAAATGTTCAATACCCTCCTTTATTTTCAATTCATTATCTTGGAAAAGTTTTTCAAATATTTTAGTTATATTTTCATCATGTTTTGTAATTTTTTAAAACTTCTTTGGATTCCCTAATATCGACTGTGAGGTGGTGAGATTAGATGACCCAAAGGCTGGAGGAGGTGGTAACACTTTCATATTTCAAATATAAAAATAATAAGATCAAATAAGACAATGATCAGTTTATCAAAGTGTGATATTTTAAAATTACATGAGGCACAGAAACATGAAAATGTCAATACCCATTTGTTACATTTATACAATCCCCAAAATATTGGAAATAATAAAAATAGGGAATTGGAAGAATTTCCGTTAGTTTATGATTCAAAGTTATATAAGTTTATCACATATGTAAAAGAATACAAATCTAAATTAGGAAGTAATGTAGCTATTATTGAAAAATTTGATAAACATTTTTTATCTTGCTCGCCTCAGTATGTATTAGGACATTACCTCATGGGTGATACAGGTGTTAACAGATATTATCAAGAATTTCAAAAAAAATTAGGTGATATTAGCCATATATCGGGAAGTTTTGCCCTAGGTAACATGTTAACTCCAAATTTGGATTATACAATTTGGATTAGGTCTGAAGATTTACAGCTCAATCGTATATTTGTTGGTCAAGTATTTCTGACAGTTTCACAAATGCGTCAACTAATAAGTCAGTCTCCATACAGAAAACATCAAATACTAGGTTTCAGTGATGTTACTACACCTTCGAATTTTAAAAAATTGGTTAACGAAGAAAATGCTGCTCAGTTCTTTGATTTTATTCCATTTCTTCGTAACCATTCAAAAACAGTTCTTGAAAAAGATATGGTATATATTACTGAAAAAATTGTATATTGTAAAACTTAAAGTAATGTAATTTCAAATAAAAAATGAATAAACAGGAAGAAACTAAAATTATTAATACCTTGGATCAATTATTATTGCTTCCTATAGGTAAATTATATGGACAAATTCAAGATATAAATGATACAGCTATTATAAAGAAGATTTTAGATGATTTTAATGATATTATTATTAAAGGAGATGAAAATATTCAAAAAATCATTGATCTAAATCTCTTAGCATTTTCTAACAAAACTAATATTCAAAATTTCAAAGCAAATATAGAAGCACTTCTTTGTGGTGACCTTTATTTTTTTAAGAAAATTAACATTTATATATGGAACAAAAGTACAAGAAATGTTCCGGATACATATTCAGACTAAATATCCATATTATATTTATTGTAATTATTTACAAGATGTAAATATGTTGCTTACGTGTCTTAATGATTGTGAAATATATGATGAAAAATCTCTATGTACAATATTTAATGATGATAATATATATAATAATATCCAGGCAATTCTAATTTGGACAAGATTTAAAGAGTGGTTTAAAATTTATCCATACTGTTCCATTCTAAAACAAATTTCCAAATTAGAAACAAGTGAGAGTTTATAGAATTTATGCGTTTACATAATAAAATTAATACTGGATGTTTTCGATATAGTCTTGTAAATTTTGGAGATCGAATTTTTCTCATAAGAGACAAATATAAACGAAGATTTTGTAATGAAAGTTTAGTACACAATGAAAAAAAAAATATTATAGAAGATGCTTCCCATCCTTTAGCTACCATTCCAGATGAGTAGTTATATTGGAACTGTAGTAATTCAATGGATATTGAAAGTTTATTCGAAACTTCATCTTTTGAGAAAGCAGTTTTTTATAAAGGATGTAACACTCTATGTAATCCACATAATTATAATTTAGCTAAAACCTACTTATATCCTAATTCAAAAATACATCCCATTGACCCAAATTTTAATAAAAAATTATTTATGTTTGTGAAACTGGGTCGATTTTGAGGTTAATATCATTGGAACTTCAAGAACATTCTCTTAGACATTACACCGTTATACATCCCACAAATATATTTAATTACCATAATACTATTATACTTCTGTTATTTATCATAATAATAATATTAATTGTTTACTTTTATTTATACATATATAAAAATATATAATGACTATAGTTAGTATAGAAACTATTACCCCCAGCAACGACCCTAACCCCAGCAACACCCCTAACCCCAGCAACACCCCTAACCCTAACCCCAGCAACAACCCTAACCCTAACCTCAGCAACAACCCTAACCCCAGCAACAACCCTAACCCTAACCCCAGCAACAACCCTAACCTCAGCAACAACCCTAACCCCAGCAACGACCCTAACCCCAGCAACGACCCTAACCCCAACAACACCCTTAACCCCAGCAACAACCCTAACCCTAATTCTAGCAACAACCCTAATAATTCAAGTGACAACCCTAATAATTCCAGCAACAACCCTAATCCCAGCAACACCAACCCGATCTCAAGTCCTACCTCCAACTCTACCAACCTTAACCAACCTAATAATCAAAATTCAAAAACATTATAAATAATCGCCAAACAAAAGTTATATTAAAACTAATTACAATTACACTTATGACATCTGTTTTTGGTACAGTTTTATATATTCTTGGAGATAATATGGTAAATAGAAAAATTTATGAATGCATAACCCCTTATTTGTTATCTCATATACAAAATAATTTGAATAATTATTCGATAATTTCTAATTAAAAACATACAGAGTCAGTACCTGATGTGAATTAAATTTTAATATTTAAAATAATTTTAAACAGTTATAATTTCTAATAAAAAAAAAAAACGTGTCATACTTCTCAAATTTAGGTAGGCTATGATATAAAAACAGCATTTATTACACATTTTTACACATCCAAAGTATAATAATAGCATTAAACTTCTAGTTAAAACTAATCCTTAATAATATAGTCTATTAGAACAGTTTGATCAATTTGTTGGTTTCCTGATATAGAAGTGAATTTTGGATAATGTAATTCCACTATTCACCTTTTCAAAATTTTCCTCTAGATAATGGGAAAAAAGAGCATTACACTCACAACAAAACATTTTATCTCCAACATAAATGAACTTGTTTCCCTTAAACTCTTTAATAGCATATAAGGCATCACTATAATATTCATACTTTAAAGGTTCTCTTTCACTTAGGTTGAGTTCATCTATCATTTCACAATATCCTGAAGTGCTCATATAAAAACTACCCTCAGCCATTGCACTTGGGATTGAACTCTTTTTTTTTCTAGTGGCCATGTCATTAAAAGAACATCTGGATGATATTTATTATTAATTGCCTCAGAGATATTTATATTATCAACCTCCATCCATGGTATAGAATTTATGTTTGAGTAATTATCAGTAGCTTTCACGTCCACATTTCTTAATCTCAATAGATTTTCAATGAATGCAGTGCCAGCAAAAACACTTACAAGAGAACCTTCACCTGTGAATTTAATAATTGCATCTATTTCTATTTCTAGTGGCAAATAATGATCAAATACTCCTCGTAGCATTCTACACAAATCAGGAAAAATATGAAGACAGTTAATTATATACAAAATTTCTTCTTCCAATGGGTAAATTGAAGAAAACTTCTTGGATATTTTATTCCTTTTTACATCTAGTGAGAAATCAATCTGTTTCTCCAACTGCCTTTTTTCTTCATCTGGTGTTATTATTGTGTATATCTTCTTTTCATCTGCATTCAAGATAAAATTCCACCACTCTGCAGCGTTCGAAGATGATATTTTATCTTTGAATTTTCTTATAAATAACTTTGGTAACTTTCCACCACGAGTGGGAATTTCATCAAATTCTGAAAAAAACTATCAAAAAGGACTTTTCGACAGCCTCTGTTCAATAAAACTGTCCCACACACATGGCACGGTATTTCATATGCATGTTGTGTGTTGAAATGTATTACTAAGTAGTACATTGCAAAGAACTTTTTCTGGCAAATATCACAGGCAAAACATTTTCTTGTCAAAATTTTGGACAGATAATTACCATTGCAGATTTCTCTCTCACACCGATCACATTTTGTATGGGTCAGGTAAGACTGATGATCAAATAAAAAAATAACTTTATCACCCTTGTATGTTGAAATATTCTTAAAAAAACTTTTAGGAGATGTCATTATCAGCACTTGATTATAACAGTCAGTTCCACCATTAGTAATATCTTCACCATTCACAAAGGCTTCACCCCTCCATTCCAATTGACGTAGTTCTTGTTCAAGTTGAGTCCAACCATTAGAGGATGATGATATGAGTAGTCGAACATTTTGATCCATAATAAATTTTTGAATGGTTGAACCCATCTCATATTCTGGTTTTGTGTCTGGTCTCACTATATATTTTTTTTGTTCTTAAGTCAGATTTCGCCACATAATCTTTGCAACCGGACTTTCCCATATTTTGCTAGTGTCTGTTATTTTGATTATAATATCATTGCCTAGTGGCCTAAACTGACGATTTTCATTTTCAATAAACTTGTTAAAAACAGAAATTACTTTTCTCCATATGTTGGTGCCAGTCATAATGTTCAATCCAATCTACCACCTGTAAAATCAAATGTATGATAGGTTAAATTTTTACAGACATATTGTGCAAATTAATGTTTATATATATTTCATATTTCAATCAGAGGAAAAAAAAAGATAAGCCTTATCATTTTGTGCTGAAGGTCGGTTATTTTAATAGTTTATTTACATTGTTTATGTATCAACTTTTGTGGTAAGATATGATTAATTCCAAAAGATGTCATTCCTACCACATTAGAAAACATTTTCACTGGTTATGACCATTATTGTAATTTTTTATTAAAAAAAAAATTGTTAATTATTAGTAAAAAATCATATGATTACAACAAGATTCAGAACAGAATAATTAATTAAAAAAAAATAATAATGTATTTCTTGGACCAATCTTCTGAAGGCTTTGTTGTACTGTTGTAGCTAGTTAATACAAAGCTTCCATATAGAAGTCATCATCCAATGTTCATTTTCTCCATCTTGTTTTACCTCAGTGCAACATCCTTTATAATCAGGGTTGTAGAGAGCTGTAAACTCATTCTGTAAATAAACTTTCTGATTGAGTAATCTCAAATGTTCAGGTAAGCTTAAATCCACTCCTGCATATTTTTTGGCAATCTCTGCCATTACCTTAACCCATTCTATAACACTTTCAATTTTACTGTAGCATACTTCTATTCTTCCCAAACCGAGGTGAACAGGCATTATGATCTGTGACTCCAAACGGAAGTTATCATATAACATTTCTACTGCTCGTATTTTCATCATTCTTTCAACTAAATTATTGCAGTTTTTTTTTTTGGATTTGTAGCCTCATACTGCTGCTTTTCAATCTCCGCTAAGCTCCTTATGCGTGCAATAAAGTCGGGGATATCTTCATAATCCACTACACAATGCCCAACGGCGATAGTCACAATCACATCATTAACAGAGGCTGGATAAAAAGAGTCATCCAGCACTTGTGGCCGGTATATCCCGTCCTCACTTGATGGCGCCACTGTCCATTTGGAGGGGGGGGGGGGGGTTTCGGGAGAATCCTTACTTGATGGCGCCGCTGTCCATTTGGAGGGAGGGGGGGGGGTTCATGAGAATCCTTACTTGATGGAGCCGCTGTCAATTTGGAGGGGGGGGTGGGTTTCAGGAGAATCCTTACTTGATGGCGCCACTGTCCATTTGGAGGGGGGGGGGGGTCAGGAGAATCCTTACTTGATGGCGCCGCTGTCCATTTGGAGGAGGGGGGGGTTTCAGGAGAATCCTTACTTGATGGCGCCGCTGTCCATTTGGAGGGGGGGTGGGTTTCGGGAGAATCCTCACTTGATGGTGGTGGTGCTGTCCATTTGGAGGGGGAAGTTTCGGGAGAATCCTTACTTGATGGTGGTGGTGCTGTCCATTTGGAGGGGGGGTGGGTTTCGGGAGAATCCTTACTTGATGGTGGTGGTGCTGTCCATTTGGAGGGGGAAGTTTCAGGAGAATCCTCACTTGATGGTGGTGGTGCTGTCCATTTGAATGGGGGGGGGGGGGGGGGTTTCGGGACAATCCTCACTTGATGGTGGTGCTGCTGTCCATTTGGAGGGGGAGGGTTCGGGAGCAGACTCACAGATAGTGTTGTCATCACTAATCTGTGCCATTCCTGACTGAAGAAGGAGTGATTTACAATTACACTGTTTATTATTATTATTATTATTTTATTTATTTTATCTCACAATGCTACCCACCATCCATCTTGTCCTCGTTTAGTTCCATAGTGAGAATGGCCTTAAGTTTTTTTTATCCCACTTAAGTACACATTCGAGAGTTGCGCCAGCATGTTTCTCTACACTTTGGTGGCCAATTTAAATCTGGCTCCCCCCCCCCCCAAAAAAAAAAGCAGCTCCCAACCACCTCGGTGAGATCACTCTAATTTATCATTGTGGGTCGGTTATTTAATCTAGGAAAGTCTCTTAAGAAAGCAACTGGTGAAAGCGGCAAGTATCACTAATGTCCCATTCTTCAGACATCAGTTGTTCTTTGGGAGACTATTTCCATTATCAACTTATAATTATTTAAATACATAATACTTTAAATCTTCCACAGCTGTCTTCCAGAATCCAATCATTAGATGTTCTAGACCTTCATTAAGTATGAATTGTTTAAGGTGTAAATGGGGAATTTGGATGGTGGTATCTATCTTTTCATGCAATGTGGCTACATTCCAACATTCTGTTTCAGTATCCGAAACCAAACTTTTTACAATCTTCCGAGTGCATTGGGCTACTAAACTACAATTTTTCCTCATCTCAGATGATAATAAACCCTCATCTTTCAAGATAAAACTACAAATTTTATCCTTTTCCCCAGTTTGAATTATATTTATAAAGAGTTTGGGATTACAGGTTACAAAAATTATACATTCTCTCTTATAATAAAAGTAATAGATGATAATCATTTCGATAAAAAATGATCCATATTCTTTCACCCCTAAGCGAGCAATTAGTGCATTATATTTTTTAGTTTTTTCCACATGATAAACTCTGTCAATGCTTTTGAAGTCATTACAAAATTTTAAGTCAATGATGTATATATTGTCACAGTCTTCATCACCATCACTAAAAATGCGAGAAGAATAGTTTTCATATTTTAACCAACTGTCATTAATTTCATTAACCAAAGTTTCATATAAATTTTTCATGTATGGTTCCATATATTTTATGGTCTGACATTTTTTGGTTTTACATAAACTATATTGGTTGATTTGATACCAGGAATTATCAACCTCTTTTTCAAAACATTTCACCCATTTTTCATAAACATCATATTGTCCAGTTGATTTCCAATTAATGTGTTCAAACATCAGGTACCTAAAATAAAAATCTCGCTTGAAATAGTTTTTTGTTAACAGAAATTCTTCTTCATCACATTTGTAGTATGTCGACCAAAGTGGAATTGATATTCCATTGATTCGCATCATCTCTCTTAAAGTTTCTTTTTCCTCTTCTGAAGCTTGAACCATCTTTAGAAATGTAAGAGGGTCCTTGGCAAAGGATTTTTATCCATTGTTATTGCTTCTTATATTAAAATTTTCGTCATAAACACATAATATTGTATATCTTTCATCTATATTTGAAATAAGTTCGATGAAGAATCTTTCGTTTTCTATTTGACATCGTAGTATAAATTGAAATTGTGATGCTAGTGGTTTCCCTTCCTCGTTAGATCCCATCCATATTTTCAAGGAATAAAGAGTTTGTATTTCTGTTTCAAACAAAAAATTTGATGGTAATTTTAAATCTCGATCTAATGTAATATTTAGTCCACAATTATAAAAGTATTGAATATAGTTAGACAATTGTAAACTTGATGTAATTGAAGGTACAAAAGATTTGAAATTCTCACATTCCGTAGTAAACATCATCTTGTCGAAAGGATTCATTATGCAAAAAAAAAAAAAAAAAAAAAAATCTCTAATAAAATGTCAATTTACCCCTAAATTGCCTCTCTGGCAAAAGAATGTTGAAAATTATCTCAAATTTTTTTGGTTAAAGCTGTGTATGTGGATATTGGTATCCCCAGATGTTTTTTCTCCTCCTCTATTACTTTTGATTCTTTCCCGCAACATCCTGGATTGCTATGGGAGGGGAATCCACAAGAAACTTAACGACTCTTCCTTAGTTGGTTAGTATCCTCACAGCTCTCTTACATCTCGGCCTGTCACAGTCTGTTAAAAAAAATCCGTTATAGTAGAAGAAATAAGGAGACTGATTGACCTAGTTGCGTGAGAACCATGAGCAAACAATAGTCACTCTCCCTTTTTCAATATAATAACAGATATGACAGCCACACCATCAGGAGATCCACCCCCCCCCCCTCACAAATGAAATGAGAACACTGACCTGCTCGCGTGAATGGAGAGCAACTATGAAGCAAGAGAGGGCGGCTCTGTCTTATATTGACAGGAAACAGGAAACTCTCTTTAAAAAAAAAAAAAAAAAAAAAGTCACTTCTCGCTCATTGAGTCCTCCTTATTTCAATCAACATTTTTCATACAGTTTTGAGATTAATTTTTAAAAATTAAATGTTGTAAATGAATTGGAATGGTGGTATCCATCTTTTCATGCAATGTGGCTACATTCCAATATTCGGTTTCAGTATTCCCCCAAAAAGAATTTACAATTTTCCGAGTGCATTGGGCTACTAAACTACAACTTTTCCTAAACTCTGTCAATGCTTTTGAAGTTAATAAAGCATATATTGTCACAGTCTTCATCACTGTCCCTAAAAATACGAAAAGAGTAGTTTTCATATTTAAACCATATTTTACCATAATAAAGTAGTTCAGTAATAATTTCATAATATAATTTTTTCATGTCTTGTTCCATATATGTTATAGTCGCACAATTTTTTGTTTCACATGAAGAAAAAGAGGATGATCATCCCTGGTATCAATTGTCCAGTGGAATTCCAATGAATGGGTTCAAACATCAAATAACTAAAATATTTATCTCGCCCAAAATAGCTTTGTGCTTCTCTTAACAAAAGTTCTTCTTCATAATAACTTTTGTAGTATGTCGACAAAGGTGGAATCGATATTCCGTCGATTTGCACTAAAGCTTCTTTTTCCTCTTCTGAAGCTTGAACCATCTTTAGAAATAGGATAGGGTCTTTGATAAAGGATTTATATCCACTTTTATTGCTTGTTATTTCCAATTTTCGATCAAAATTATAATCACATAATATTGTATATCTTTCATCTAAGTTTGAAATAATATTGTGATACTAGTGGTTTCCCTTCTTTGTTTGATCCCATCCATATTTTCAGAGAATAAAGAGTTTGTATGTCCGTTGTAAACCTATGTAGGTCTGTTGTAAACACAATCTCTGATGGCTTTCTTAAATCTGGTTCTAAAATAATATACAAAAGATTTGAAATGTACCACCTCTTTGGTCTGCTTGAGCTGCCAACACATCTCCTAAAAATACATTAAAAATCACTAACCTGGTCACGTGGATAGAGAGCAACTGAGCAAGTATGAAGCTGCTCTTGTCTTATATATAGCCTGACAAAATTATCCTCTTTAAAAATAAATGTTCTATCATACCTCCCACTCATTTGACAAGGGAAAACTCTGTGGTCTCCATTTTCTCATGATCACAAGATTTTCCACGCTTTATCCAAATGGGATAAACAGGCAGGAACAACTGTGACTCTTGTACAACAATAGTATAATTAACATATATCTATATCAAATGCCTTAAATATTTGTGGTGAAAATAAATTTTGGTTCCCTTCTTTTAGTAACTGATGTGATAAAATCTTTTCATTATCCCATTCTATTACAATATGTGGAATTTGATAGATGAGTTTGATAAAAGATGGCATCAAGAAAGGTAGTGAATGCCCCAAAACAGAAGTTAACATGGATGATATACATGTTTCTAAGGATGGGAGTTTTCCTTTTCCTTTTTCTATATTAATTCTGAATATTAAAGTAGAAGCTACACTCACTAATTGTTGAAATTTAACCTGGTCAATTGGAACATAAGATTTGTGTAAGTACCAAATTATAATATATTGTAAATGAGGCAAAACAATTTTATACTGTTGTTGTTGTTGTTTGTGTTTATGGGCATTATTAAAATTTGCAGTTTCATAATCAATGTTAAATGAATTTATTGGAATGACATAGGCTATAGTTTTATATTTCTTTTTATTTTGTGTTATATACAAGTTAGTAGATGAGTTTAAGAGTTTATTGGAATAAACATAAATCGTCATTTTTTAATACAGTCATCACAAAAGTGATGAGATTCAATTGACTCATCTGCAAGTCTTCGTAATGTTGGTATTTGGAGGAGGTGTAGTGGTTTATTTGACTGGTGACATTTATAACAACATGCTACATTCTTACTTTTTTCCAGTTGACGCCATTTTTCAACTCTCTGGTATATTGATAAATTCGGATGGACTGTTTTTAAAAGGTGTTCTGGAGAAATGTACTTTAAGAGAGGTTCCATAAAAGTATCAAAATTATGTAATTCCATATTATCGAAATCAAAATTGGCATTCATTTTTTATCTAAAGGGTTAGGTTTTCAACGATGTTTGAGGTTTTAAGCAATTCTATAATATTTTTTTGTATCTCTTGACTTTTATAGACATCATTCAAAATCAATGTTGGATTATATGAGTGAATAATTTTTCTTAAAATGTGGCGTACTTTATCTCGTCTTTCACAACCCCACATTAACATCACACACATTGTCACGGTTACAATGATACCATACATAGTAGGAATGACGCTGTATTTATCTCGTTTAGGCAAACGTGTAAAATATCGGTTAGAAAGATATTGAACATATCTTTTATAATTGAGTTTTGATTTAGATATTTGTTTAGAAAAGACATCACAGATATTTTCGGAATGAAATACTGGCATCGGTTCTGTGATTATAGAATATATATTTAAAGAAGGAAGAAAAAAGCCTCCGTAATCAATTAATTTAATTCGATGAATGTCATCATTGGATACAAATACATTTTGAGGATTAATATCGTAATAAGTACCTGATATATATTTGTCAGTAGTATTATATAAGACTAATTGAACATCAATAAGCTGTCTAAGAACTGTAGTAAGCAATTGTTGACAACAATACTGATCATTTTTCAATAAGTCGACTTTTTTCCTTAGTAGGATCCAATCGCGTGGGTTTAAGTATTCCATTTCGATAAAGTAGCCTATAGATTTAGATTTGAAAGGACATTTATACTCAATATTATTCAAAGAATGAGGAACTTTTGTAGGTTGTGATGACTCTAGAAATTTACCTTGTGGACAGTGTATTACATTATAGGCAGTTTCGACCATAAACACATGATACACTTGAACAAAGAATGCCTTTCTGATATTTTCATCAAGACGTGCAATGTTTTCAATCTCCATTAAAAAATCCCTTTTCCGGCGAAAACTCTTTCGAGCCACAAATGTTTGTAGATACTTTTTTCCTCGTTTGTACTTCTTCTTAGAAGATTTAAAAAGTTTGGAAGCCGTGTGTGGGTAAATATTTTGAAACACATGTATTTGATGTGGTAATCTAGGATCAAGAAGTTCAATAGTAGGTACTTGGACAAGATCAACTTTACCATAGGCACCTTTCCCTAAATGACGTTTGTGGGTATTAAATGTAAAACGAATATGATTAGATATTCTATTATTTAGTGTTTCACATTCATCAGGCTTAGTCAATTTGTTTTTCCCCTTAATGACTTCCATTTTTTAATTATTTTTGATATAATCCCAACTTGAAAACGGATACCAAACCCAACTCTTATAAGTCTTATGAAATTTTGATAGAAGGTATAAAAAAAGAAAAACGTATATATATTAAATATATCATAACTATATATAATACAACTGTTTTTGTTTTTCATATATTATAATACAAACACGGTCATGACAAATACAACTGAAAATATTTGAAGTAATTCACAAACTATTGGACTGAAATGGAGGAATTTATCAAGAAAGGTAATCAAACATATCCTAATCTCTTAAAAATATATTCTTTGGCAACATATATTAGAAGATAATTATGGACTGTAATGGTATAACCAATGTTTCTTTCTTCTTTGTAGATAACTTGGAGTTTATTAATGGAGACATTACTGACCCTGTATATAGAAGCCCCAATATAGCGCTTGTACAAATACTCAACTGTGTAGCTGTTAAATCTCATGGACTTTCTCAGATTCTTGCTGAGATATATCCATACTGTGGTTCTTATACACGACGCCGGGCAATAGGCACTTTAAACCTTGCTATGCTTGAAGATAGACCTCAACCAGGAAATATTGAGATTTGTCATCCTAACACTGTAACAAAGGAACCAGTAGTTATAAATGTTTTTGGGCAGTTTTATATGGAGAAGGAGAAAAATCAAAACCTTTATACTAAAAGACTCATACAGCAGTTACAGCAGTCGTGTACTCTTGATGTTGGACCTAAAGGAAGAAATCCTAGACATTTAGAACCTTTCGATCATCAACTTTTATCTGGCCTTTTAAAAGATACATCCCAAAACAGGATTTATTGGTTTAATGAAGGTCTAAATAAATTAGCAGTGCAAGTATCTAATGGAAAATACAGTTTGGTAATTTTTCCATCGTTTATTGGGTGTGGAATGGCTGGTGGAAACTGGGAAAGAGACTACTTACCAGCAATTATAAAATTTTCTAGACAGGTCTACCCCATTGGTGTCAGAGTTAAAATTATAAACAAAATTATGTCAAAGACATCATAACAATGAAAAGAATAGTTAAACTTCCTAATTTATATATATATTTTTTTTCATAGGTTCCCCCCTTTATGACAAAAAAAAAAACAGGACAGTGTCATTAACATAAATAAGACGGACCTCCACCCTCCCTGGTCAATTGTTGTTGTGTGATGATTTAATCCTGACAACAGAATGAACCAGTCAGTGGGTTTAGATATGTTCCCTAAAACTTTATGAACTGATTGAGGTGAGAGAGACCATAGTTACTAATTGAAGAAATTTTATCTCTACCCTTCTACCACTACTACTACTACTACTACTACTACTTCTTCCATCCTACTCTTATTTACCCTATCACTTTTCAGACATCTTTCTACATACCAAACCCGAGAAAAGTGCTGTTTTTTTTTGTTTATTTTTTTTTTAGAATAGTTGACTATGGAATAAAGAGCTTTTTCCCCTTGTTTACAACTGTGATGGTGATAACGGGTAATGTGGTGGAGATAACGGGGAACGTGATGGTGATAACGGGAAATGTGGTGGTATAACGGGTAACATGATGGTGACAACGGGAAATGTTGGTAATAACGGGTAATGTGAGAGTGATAACGGGTAATGTGGTGATGATAACGGGTACTGTGGTGGTGATAACGGGTAATGTGGTGGTGATAACGGATAATGTGGTGCTCATAACGGGTAACATGATGATTGATAATGGGTAATGTTGGTGATAACGGGTAATGTGGTGATGATAACGGGTAAGGTGGTGGTGACAACGGGTAATGTGGTAGGTTGTGGGGGTGTGGGAGTGATGGTAGGTTGTGTGGGAGTGACAGTAGGTTGTGTGGGAATGACGGTAGGTTGTGGGGGTGTGGGAGTGACGGTAGGTTGTGGGGGTGTGGGAGTGATGGTAGGGTGGGGGTGTGGGAGTGACGGTAGTGTGTGGGGGTGTAGGAAGTGACTGTAGGGTGTGGGGGTGTGGGAGTGACGGTAGGTTGTGGGAGTGATGGTAGGTTGTGGGGGTGAGGGAGTGACGGTAGTGTGTGGGGGTGTGGGAGTGATGGTAGATTTTGGGGGTGTGGGAGTGACGGTAGGGTTGTGGGGGTCTCGGAGTGACGGTAGATTATGGGGGTGTCGGAGTGACGGTAGATTGTGGGTGTGTTGGAGTGACGGTAGGTTGTGGGGGTGTGGGAGTGATGGTAGATTGTGGGGGTGTCGATCTCTTTGACGTTACATCGATGTTTGTTTCATTGTCGACTGAAATAGGTTAGGGTTAGACTTCTGGCTGTTTGTAGGAGTGTACTTACCTATTTGTGCTTGCAGGGGTTGAGCTTTGGCTCTTTGGTCTCGCCTTCCGGCCTTGACCGACCATAGAAGAAACTTCGAGAAAACCCAGGGGCCAATGACCGGCCTTGGAAAAAAATCGAGAAAACCTAGGAGCCAATGACCGGCCTTGGAAAAAAACTTCGAGAAAACCCAGGGGCCAATGACCGGCCACGGAAAAAAATTCGAGAAAACCCAGGGGCCAATGACCAGCCCGGAAAAAAGCAAAACGGCTGGTCATTGGCCCGGTTTCTACTACTACTACTACTATTTACCCTATCACTTTTCAGACATCTTTCTACATACCAAACCCGAGAAAAGTGCTGTTTTTTTTGTTTATTTTTTTTTTAGAATAGTTAACTATGGAATAAAGAGCTTTTTCCCCTTGTTTACAACTCCATTTCTTCCCCCTTTTTTTAATTAATATTAATATTATCTTTTATATTTCTTCTAGGTTTAATATGGAATTATCTCTGGGGAAATGTCCAAAGAGAAGACATTTAAAAAAAAATATATACAAAATATCAAATTCAAAAAACTCAAGAGGTTGCCAACTTTTTTTGACTTGCAAGATTTCTCCTACAAGGTCAAGATTACAGCAGAATATCAAAGTGAGAAACATCATAGAAATTATGACAGAAGCAGAAAAGGCATCGTTAACTATTATATTTAATTGTTCACCAAATATCAGATCAATTGATACTGATATAAATCTGTTTGAAAATGAACATGATTTTAGACAAGACGAGTGTTTTGAAACTAAGAATAATTCTACAGTCCTGGTTAAAATACCATTTTTGAAAAAATATCAAACAAACCTGGTGTCCTACCGACTCTGGGGACCTGATAATAAGGACGTTGTCATTGATATATCAATTAAACACGGTTCCCTTAAAACTATCAAGAAAAATGTCATTCGTCATCAAATTGTATCTTGCCCCATTTGTTTAGATATGAATGGGTCAGATGACATGGTTTTTATGTTTGATGATTATATGGTTGGATGTGGTCACAGTATTTGTCCTCAATGTATGTTTACATTATCCGCCAAAATTTTGTTGGGTAAAAAATCTACAAGGAAATTTGATTATAGTAATTATGGCTGCCTTAGATATATGAATAATTCTTATGGGATGTACTCTTTTTTATCAAATATTATCTACAAAGATGAAATATTGTGTCCACTTTGTAAGCAAATAGTAAAAAGTGTGTTTGTGTTGAATATGCATCATCTAAAATGTAGCATTAGGGAATTTTCTCGTAAGTATGCTCAAATCATATTTTGGGGTAATCAAACTGACAGGCTGTTTTTAGAAGCCGCAACTAGTTTTATATATGGAGTGGAGCAATTGGCAGTCACTGATTTGTATATAGAAAGATATATTATGGAAAACAGTTGGATTTTTGACGAATATGTGACACCAGTTACCCTATACCTTAACTTTAATGAAACACTTTCAGAGATGAAACTTGTTTTTAAGAGTTTACAGCCATATTTATTAAAACTAGCCTCTAAAAATTCTAATGATCCATCAAATAGAAAATACTTATTATTCTTTAACCAACTTTGTCATAGAAAGGGGGGTGAACCAATCCTGAGACCAACATTCATTAAATAAAACAATTAAAAAAAAATGTTTTTTTTTGTAAATAAATGTATATGTATGTGTTATTTGTACCTCTGTTTGGGTTTCAATCAGAGGGCATCAATTTCTCAGGCAGCAACAGGTACCACCTAGCGTTCATATTCATATGACAACCCAAGGCTAGCCATCACCACTTCAGTTACAAGGTCCACCGCAGGTACAGTCACAGTTGCCACCCCAGGGCCCACCTCAGGGCCCAGCTCAGGCACCAATGCTGTAAAAACTCTAGTCCGAAAAGTTAAAATGTCATCCTTACCACATTTCCATATCATATTTTTATTCATTTTATATATATATTTTTTCTTTTTTTTTTTGGATAATGATGATGATGATGATGCTGATGAGGAGGAGGAGGAGGGTGTAATTATTTATTTCCTATGTTTTCTCATTTGAAACTGTGTTTGGTTGAAGTTGTAGCTGGTTAGATACATTATCCAAATCTGTATCAACAGTATTTTTTAGTCCATCTGTGAGCGTGTTTTGACTCAAGGTTGTGCAGTGTGCTCGCAGAGTATATCAGAATCTTAAAACAAAGAAAAAAAAGTGTCCTTTTTTTGTAAGTAAGTATATGAAACATATAAATAAATAAATAAATAAATAGCATACACCTTAACCTTTTAAGTTAATGTGTTTTTTTTTCAGAAGATGGGTGAGAGGGAAAAAGGTAAGAAGATCTTTATGCAGAGGTGTGCACAGTGTCACACTGTTGAATTAAACGGCAAGCACAAAATTGGACCCAATCTAAATGGCCTCTTCGGCCGCCAAACTGGTCAGGCTTCTGGCTATATTTACACTTATGCCAACAAGGCCAAGAGTATCATGTGGGACAAAGATAATCTGGATATCTACTTGACCAACCCCAAGAAATTTATTCCAGGCACAAAGATGGTGTTCGTTGGTCTTAAGAAGAAGAATGAGCGTGCAGACTTGATTGCTTACCTGGAAACCTCCACCAAGTAGAGCAAGCATTAATATTTTTGTGGTCTCACCACTTTAAATCAATAAATCATCCTGTTATCAAAATTTACTAAAAAAAAAAAAAAAAAAAAAGAAGGGCAGTAAAAATTACAAAACGTTGCTCAAAGAGTGGAGGAGACAGCTGGTTGCCCGGAGTAGATGGTAGCAGTATCAGCTGAATTATATAAATATCAAGTAGTCGCAGGCTACTCTCACATTTTACATCCACTGATGGCCAACCAACACACTCTTCGCTACTCTTCCATCCAATAGAAATTTAGTAGCCACATTCTTACTAATATTTGGAATATTCCGGTGTACAAAGTGTGATGATATATGTTGTATTAGGCTAGGAAACCTTGACCGAATTTATCATTTAAATTCGGCGAAGAGCGAATTAATTGCTCGAATAGTGGCGAAAGAATACGGATCATTTTATGTAGAAAAGGTAAACCGTGTACTTTTCATAACCCGAAATCCCCATCTCTTTATGGACCTCATTCAAACGGGAGAAAAGGAAGAAATCTGTCATTTTATTATAGAAGACGAAGGTTTATCATCATCACCACCACCACCACCATGTAAAAGCACCTACATCCCAAAAACTTTGCAGGCAATGTGCGACAATCAATTTGTGAATTCCTTTTTGGATATTACTAGAATGGGATATTGGACCATGGCCTGCTTACGTAGAGCAATCAACACCAACCGTAATATTCCTCATTTATTTAAACTCCAATTAATCAACGAAGTTCAACGTAATCTAATGATTAGATCGTGGGAAAGAGCAGTGGCAGATGAATTGAATCAAAACAATTTTTCAAAAAAAATCACCAGGCCTTAGAGAGAATATCATTAGGATGTTATGATTGGTTGTAACGGAATAAAAATCTGGAGAGGATTGAACAAACTGACAAAACCATTAAAAAATATCTCTCATCATTATTTCATGATAATTAAATTTAATGTGGGAATCATTAATATTATCATTTATTAACTTATATAACTTATAAGCTGTAAATAATTATCTTATTAGATTATGTCTCAGGGGTAAATAATATAATCCAGGAATTTTTTTTTATGTTAAATTTTTCATTTTTTATATGTTCGATATCTTTATTAATGAAAAGTTCCTCTTTTTTGTTCACATTTTTTTAAATCCTTTAAATATTCAATTCTAATACTTTCTCGAAATGATCTGCCCTAGCAACAAATAGGGAATTAATTATTGGCTAAGATTTATTGTCATATGAATTGTTTATTATATATTTGTGATAGAATTTAATAAAATAAATCCCAATAACATATGGTCTTTGTTTCAAGGTTATCTGACCATGGCATAGACAAACAAAGACTACTTTTTTTTTCCGTGGCATAACGTGTCGATGTTAATGTACTATTAGATCAAAGATCAAAGTGACTGACTGAACTCTGGCCGATGGTAGATTTAACCAGTTCAGTTATCATTTTCTGCACTTCAGAAGAGTTCATCATTTGAATAAAAGGTTACTAAAATATGTTCTCGTTTTTGGTAAATGAATGGATGGATAGTTAGTGAAATTCTAAATTTTTATTACTTTTATACTTCTTGTCAATTTGTTTTTCCTAATTTGTGATAATATTTGCTGAAAACTTTGTTCTGGTTGAATCTATACTTAAATTTTTTTCACACTCATTGTACATAAAGGGATTTACTCCTACTAACATGCGAAATACTCATTTGCACAAAGCTTTTAAAACCATGGTATCCATGTTTCCCTTTAAATCTTTTACATCTTCGATTACATCAAGTTCCCAAATAAAAAAATATGTAGACAAATATTTTTCAATTGGTTTAAATATTACTTTAGAACCATCTATAAGTAAATTAATACAATTTAACCCCCAAATTGTAAATGTTTATGCTATTAAAATATGGATGGGATCTACTCAAGAAGGATATCCTGCGGCATCCCAATTGCAATTTATACTGCGAGTCTTATTTAATGAGGCTGAAAATTATTGTTCTTATATGTTTGTAGAATTCTTCTCTAACATTGACCAAAGAAGCATCATGTTCTGTGAACATAATTTCAAGTACCCCCATGATCCGGATTACTTAATAGTGCCTATCAAGGGATATAGATCCTACGCCAAAGATCCTTCCATATTTCTAATGATGATACAAGCTTCCAAGCAGGAACGAGAAGCTCTGAGAGAGATGATGATAGCAGATGGAATATCGATTCCATCGTCATGTAGCAAAGTTGAAAGTTGAAGCAGCGCTGAAAAAGCTTATGTCTATAAAACAATATTTTAATCGGCATTATTATTTCAGGCACATGATGTTTAAAAATATACGTTGGAAATTAACCCGAGATTTGAGAGCTTACGAAGCATGGTTTAAAAATAAAAAATGGCTTAAAAACGTTAATCGCAGGATGATTCCACATAAACCCTATTGTTTACATGATGGGTTTGCATATTATCATCACAAGCCTCATCAAGATATAATTTATAGGGACCCCAACTATAAACGTTGTTATCCTTATGGGGTACCCGAATATTGTAATAAATGGTCTGAAAATTATACATTTCGGGTTTTCAGTGATGGTGATAAAAAGTGTGATGATACATGTTGTATTAACATAGGAAAGCTTGACAGAATTTATAATTTAAATTCTGCGAAGAGAGAATTAATTGCTCGAATAGTGGCGAAAGACTATGGATCCTTTTATGTAGAAAGGGTAAACCGCGTACTTTTCATAACCCGAAATCCCCATCTCTTTATGGACCTCATTCAAACGGGAGAAAAGGAAGAAATCTGTCGTTTTATTATAGAAGACGAGGTCATCTATATAGATGATATAGGTTTATCATCATCATCATCACCACCTCCATGTAAAAACACCTACAAGCCAAATAGTTTGCAGGCAATGTGCGTCAATCAATTTGTGAATTCCTTTTTGGATATTAATAGAATGGGATATTGGACCGTGGCCTACTTACGTAGAACAATCAACACCAACCCAAATATTCCTCATTTTTTAAAACGCCAATTAATCAATGAAGTTCAACGGAATCTAATGATTAGATCATGGGAAAGAGCAGTAGCAGATGAAACAACTACTGAACTTTTATTTCAAACACACCACAGACCCCGAGATGAGAAACATTGGCCAATTGGATAGCGATCACTATTCATACATTTTGTATGGTTTAGTGACGGTGATGACCACTGCCATTTAATGAAACTCGTTCACATGTCCAAAACAGTAGTGACATATTTATTGGGATTGTGTAAGAGACACAAAGCACTGTGTAGTATTTTAAGTTATTTTACTGAATTGATTATGTTATAAAATATTTGTTTATTATTCTTATAATAAATAAATCTTGAAGTTAGGAGCAAATGCTAAAAGTATAAATAAAAACCATTGATGAATCTTATAATATACTATAACGTAATAATGCCAAACCAATTAATTCACATATTTCTTTACATTACAAAGGAAACTTAAGTAACTGAATGGACTCTGGCCGAAATCAAGGCCTTTAAAAACGTATTCGTCTTTCGTTTTGTATAGATCCTGTTGATCATTTCATTTACTGACGACGTCATTATACTTGGCTTCAATGCCCCCACCATCATTATTACCCCCTCCTCTCATATTATTTGAGATAACTAAAATTAAGTCAAATGGTATAAAAAGGGGAACTAATCATTATTAAAAGTACAAGTTTTCAACAACTATTGTCACTAATTAGAAATTAAATTTTTGTAAGAAGTGTATAAAAGTAATAAAAATTTAGAATTTCACTTAACTATTACATTCATTTGCCCAAAACGAGCACAGTAATAATAAGTATAATGACGTCGTCAGTAAACGAAATGATCAACTATATTTTATTCTTTAGAAAAGAGTATGATGCTGCAAAACTTAAACATATCTTAGTAACCTTTTATTCAAATGATGAACTCCTAGCTACCAAAAAAATTTTGGTATCATGTAATAATGGTAAGTGGTGGCCATTGGGAGTAGAAGAATTTAAATATCCACATAAGATGGATTACAATGATCTATACAAAACGAAAGACGAACACGTTACTTCTATTTTTAAAGGCCTTGATTACCTGGAAACCGAAGGTAGATTACCGAAACCTTCAATAGATTTGAGTAAATATCCCCAATATGAATTAACCACCCATATAACTGTTATTGAGGTGCTAACTAAATTGTCGAGGCTTCAAGATAATGTGGATCATTTACAAAATGTTGCCTTGCGACTAACGGAAGAAGTACGTAACTCTGAAATACAGAAAATGATAACTGAACTGGTTAAATCTACCATCGGCCAGAGTCCAGTCAATCACTTAAGTTCCCTTTCTAATGTAAAGAATGATATGTGAATTAATTGGTTGGGCATCATTACATTATAGTATAGTATAAGAGTCATCATGTGTAGGGGGGTGAAGAGGGTAGGATTTATAGTCTTTGATCCAATAGTACATTAACATCGACACGTTATGCCACGGAAAAAAAAAGTAGTCTTTGTTTGTCTATGCCATGGTCAGATAACCTTGAAACAAAGATCATATGTTATTGGGATTTATTTAATTAAATTCTATCACAAATATATAATAAAAAAATCATATGACAATAAATCTTAGCCAATAATTAATTCCCTATTTGTTGCTAGGGCAAATCATTTCGAGAAAGTATTAGAATTGAATATTTAAAGGATTTAAAAAAATATGAACAAAAAAGAGGAACTTTTCATTAATATAGATATCGAACATATAAATAATGAAAAATTTAACATCAAAAAAATTCCTGGATTACATTATTTACCCCTGAGACATAATCTAATAAGATACTTATTTATAGCTTATAAGTTATATAAGTTAATAAATGATAATATTAATGATTCCCACATTAAATTTAATTATCCGCCCAATCTTAGCAGAAGACAGTTAATTTACTGGAAAATTTACGATATGTCAGGATTAACAGCTGATAATAAATTTATCTGGTATGAAATTTTTTTTACACAATTTCACAATCAGGATATTGTAATTGACGAAGATTTTGGGGTATATTCCCCATTTAAAATTGAAGAGGCCAAAATGATAATATATATTAACACTGTGGTAGATTTATGGTTTTTTCTTTTAGATGGGGTAAGAAATGTTGAACAAAGTTTAAGTGAGTATATTATTAGAAATTGTTTAACTTATGAACAAACATTTGAAGTAAACAAAAAATCAATTACAAATATTGATATGTACATTAAAATCGATGAAGTCATGAGATATGATGAGAATATAATTGAGCATCTTATTAGTAATTATGAAAAAAATCATAATTGGTCAAAACTAAGAAATATATCTCTCTCTACAGCGTGGGACATGCATTGTGATTTATTAGAACAATTTACTAGTATTATTAATAAAATTAAAAATCCAATAGAAACAATACCAAGAGATGCCAAATTTTATTCTTATCTTTCCCCTGATTATGTAGTAACTAAAATGGTGGCTTACCTCTCACAAAAAAGGGAAAATATTACTATTTGGAAAAATCAGTACCAAAACTACTCCATAAAAAAGAATGGAATTATAAAAAAGATGAGAAATCGGGGGGTGTTGAAAGATCAAGTTGTAGAAAGGGAGGTAGAAGAAGAAGAAGAAGACAAAGATTACATTTGTACAACATAGCAATGATGAAAGATATTTTTAATGGTTATGTCAGTTTGTTCAATCTTCTCCAGATTTTTATTCCGTTACAACTTTCCAATCATAACATCTTGATGACAAAACTAAACCTTTAATAATGAATGATGACAAAACTAAACCTTTAATAATGAATAATTCAAATAGATAATCACTTTTGAGCCTAGAATTAGAAAAACAAACTAAAAGTTGTAAAGAAGGATGAGCTTTAGTCAAAAACTAATCTGGTATTAGGGAGACAGGGGAAACCTGGCAAGGATAACCTTGGAAAGGACGTTATATAAAGAGACTCCGACAACTTGGCGGTCCACATTCTAGAACTAACTAAGTACAGTAGTCACAACCAAAAAGTGCAGTATAGGATTTGCCCATTAGAGTCATAAGTCAATTATGAACCAACAACCCCATCTTCATCCTGTAGCCGATTGCTTGCTGGAATATTCCAGAACTATATCTGGTTGTAGCAACATAGATCCTATTCGCCTACTAAATATTTGGAACAGCCTCAGGGTCGATAACAACCTTCGCCCAATAAATATAACACGGACACTCTGAACATAATTGACCCAAACCGGTTTCCTATCAACAACCCAACTTTACATGCTCCTGAGACATCCAATCCCCCCCCCCCCTCCCATTATCTTGTTCACCAATCCAAAGTCCCCCAATTACTCCAGCTGAACTCTGTAACAATCACCTCATCAACTAATGATCTTAACCCACCCTCTAAGAGAACATAGAAAATCGATTAGATTAGCAGAAATAACAAGATCCAACAGTGACAATGATTCATCTGAAAATTCATCTGAAAAATCGTCCAAAAGTGGAGTGGACTCATAGGATGAAAAATCTCCAGATCAAGTAAGTAATTATCAAAAGGTATCAAAGCTGAGGAAGAAAAAAATATTGTTTAAAATAGGTGGTAAAAGAACTGTAAATTATCTGAACATAGCAAAAATCATAGTGTTGATTTTAAACATTACTGGACAATGTTGATGATTTAGTAGTTGGGGTGTTGATAACCGGTGGTGATGATGGTGATGGTGGCTAAAGTCGAGGGGTGCTTGGGATATATATAGCTGAGCGGAAAGGGTTTAAATATTTGGGAGAGAGAGAGAGAGAGAGAGAGGTGACATCATATTTTAAAGGATGTGGTAATGTCAGATGATAACAAAACTTGTCCAGAGTATATAAACAGATGACTGTTACAGCTTAACCAGCACTACACAACAAGTCTTTGACTGACTATAAAGCTTATCCATCTTTACAACTGAAGAGTTGCTCACTTGAAACATAAAGTATGTTTTTTTTTTTATTTTTTTTTTATTTAATTTTGTCATTGTTTATTGTTTGAGTCTTTATTTGGTTCATTTTGAAACATCTTCTTGAGGTTATCTTGAGATGATTTCGGGGCTTTTTAGTGTCCCCGCGGCCCGGTCCTCGACCAGGCCTCCACCCCCAGGAAGCAGCCCGTGACAGCTGACTAACACCCAGGTACCTATTTACTGCTAGGTAACAGGGGCATTCAGGGTGAAAGAAACTTTGCCCATTTGTTTCTGCCTCGTGCGGGAATCGAACCCGCGCCACAGAATCACGAGTCCTGAGCGCTATCCACCAGGCTACGTGCCACCCGGTATATACCAACATAAGGTATATTTTAAAAACTTTTTGTTTAATTTTTTGTATCACTATTTAATTCTTTAGAAAGGATTGTTTTAATAATTCTAGGCTTTTGTTCTGTATCAGACGTTTTTGTTAATTAATTTTAAAAATATTTAGGATAACGATTTAACTGATTTTGTTTTTTCGTAGATGAAAGAAGTCTCTCAACATCGCTGTCGTCGTTCACGTCGATCGAAGAATGATAAATATCTTCTACCCCAGAAAATAAAAAGAGAGGATGCCCAGAGGTATGGACAACTTGGTAACAAAAATTGTGGCGCACATATGAACCCCTATAGATGGATGGTTGGTTTTAATACTGAAGAAAAGAAAGGAAGGATCTTAAGGAGCAAACCATGTTCTTATATATGCACCTTATTTATCACATTCGATCCATTTAATCCACATGAAGATGGACTATTAGACTGGGATATTAACATTGAGATAGAACGTAATTTAAATACATCCTGCCTTGAAATTCAATTTGAAGGCAAGGATTCAGAATGTGATTTTGTGGATCTGAGAGGACATTTTGGACTAACTGATCTCAAGGAGATATTTAAAAGAATAATATATATTCTCCCTGAAGTCGAGCTATCCAAAATATTCAAAATAATCCCATCCTTTAAAGATGAAAAGGTTTTAAAGCATACTGAAAAGATTAAAAGTCTTTTCACAATTGAAAAGTATAGGTGTAGATTTTCAAATTTTTTTAGTGTTCTATTCAAACCTGTCATTGTTATTAAATTGGAGTATTTGCTTGGTAAATAACAGTGTATGTAATTTGGTACTAAGTTGGATTTGTGCTGATTGATTGATGAGGTATGGGGGCAAGAGTTGTTTGTCACCTAATTCATATATCTTATAGGATCTAAGTTGGATTTGTGATGACAGGAAAATATTTATTATTTGTTTGTCGAACTTAATTAAGCTTTGTTTATTAGACAAATCAGGTCTCGCATAGTAGGCAAAGTACTGCGTTCTAGCTAGTATGCAAGGCCCGATTTACCACATCGTCAGTGGGATTTTCGTTATTAAACAAACAATTTGTACCCCAATCATTGATTTAACATAAACTATATGAATTAAATTTTACATTGAAATATTTTTTTTTATATACCACCACTACAAAAGCTCTAAAGTCCTCCATATTATTGTAAAAAAAAAAAAGAGGGATAATGTTTACTGAAAAATGAGTAGTAGTATTAAGGGGTAAAGTAAAAGTTGTTCAATTTGTTTATAAATTTATTTATGAAATGGTTATAGAAAGAGCTGCAACTGGTCCAAGTTTCAGCATCACACCCTAAACAGAAAAGGAGAAAAAAAATACACAACGTATTATGCAACGAATTTTCAACATTTTCAAATAATTTCAGGGAACACATGTGTCAACAAAAATATTTCTATAACAATCAGATATTAAATTTAGCACATAATAAAGGATTCTATTGATCAGTTTTATCAAAAGAAGTGTTTATTGCAATAATATAATTATTCAAAGTTACCCTTCCAAAAATATGCAATATTTGATGTTTAATCAACAAATGGACTTTGGACTAAAATGTCTCAATAGGTTTGTAGAAGCACAAACTCTATAAGGTGTAATTTGCATGTAAATTGATTAATAAATGAAAGCTGAGAAACACCTTGAAGTTGTAAATTACTTACCTGAGTAAAATAAGATCAAAGTTCGGCCACCTGTAGTCGAGTGTGTCATCGACTGATTTCGTTCATAATTGGCAACCTTGCAGATAGGCATCCATTGAGCAATGTGTGCAATATCCTGCACATACATATTACCAGACTTCGACTTGTATGACTTACACCAGATGTAGACGGCACTGCCACACCAGCCACAGCAGTAGATGTAGATGGCACTGCCACACCAGATATAGATGGCACTGCCACACCAGATGTAGACAGCACTGCCACACCAGCCACAGCAGTAGATGTAGATGGCACTGCCACACCAGATGTAGATGGCACTGTCGTGGCCGTTTCATACACATCGAGGGGTTGAGGATGTGTGAGGAGGGTCGAAGCGGGGTGTGGCTGCTGCGTCATGCCTCTCACAGCTGAGGCGGGGAGGCCGCCTGTATCTTCACTTGATAATAACCTCCCTTGTGCTACAGCGTCTCTCCTTTCCAGCCAACGACGGCGACCGCGTGTCAAAGTGGCTACTCTTGCATTCAGACCCTTCCGTTTATAGGTCATTGTGCGCTAGACGCTACAAAAGCGAGATTCCAGGAGCAAAAATGGAGCGCGCATCAACACCCTCCACTCTCAACAGGACACAACATGTGACTGGAAGCTGGCTGCCTCACCCACCCTCGCTAGGAGACGGTTGCCATTGAGTGTATATTTGTTGTCATATATACAGAGTTATTTCCGACGTTATTACGGAAAAATTGACATTTAGAACGTGCGACGCAATACTCTTGGCGCGCCACAGCCGCGGGGCACCGGATTCTGCACAATTACGCATGGAAATGTACCATAAATACTTTAATTTATATCATAACATTCTCGGGTTTGCGCCAAAGTGTTGCCAGAACGTTGTAGTATTTTTATAAATTTTTCAAAAAGATTCGATTTTTCCGAATTTTTGCGATGATAAGCCCCCTTAAGAAGATGAAAATATTACATAATATATAATTAATGAATAATGAATAGTTCATTCCCTTTTTTGAAAGGAGAGGGAGTATTCCAAAGTGTAATTTATTTTATGTTTGCCGTACAAATTAATTAAATGTTTAAATGGTGGTGAAAGAATATTCATTTTTCTGAAACATATTCTTCATAGACCTCTCTCATTCAAACGAAGGAAAGGGAAACTAAAGTCACTGTTTAATTTTACACAACAAAACATTTATCTTCATCATCAGCATGTCAAAAAAAATGACAAGAGCAAGGTAATAGTAGTATACAAGACAAGGAACGCAATGAGTTTGTGATTTAAATTTTTACATTGAACGACAATTACATTATTACAATGTGTACTACAATATTGACCTACCTTATGTTAAATGTGGTTAAGAACTTATTACTGTGTCTTTGAAGCTATACAAAAATAATAAAAACATCTCGAGCATAAACATTGATATAAAAATTAAATAATAATTTATATTTATAAGAAATAATGTCCGTCTACGATGACATAACCATGGCACAACTAGCCAGATTAAGAAGACCATGGAGAACTTTTATATCTTCGATTAAATACGACGATGAACTAACAAGAATGATATATCTATATTATGCCGATAGACTTGATATTACTCTGTAATTACATTGCAATGTACCACCACCAATGGTACATCGTGTGCATAAAACATACAGTGTATCAATAACGCCTGTAACTCTTTATTCGATAAAATTTTGGATGGGAACGAATAGAAAAGGGTATCCCGTGGCATCACAATTGCAATTTATGATGCGAGTTATGGTAACTGACAGGAAAACGGGAAAATATTATTATTTGTTTGTAGAACTTATTGCTAACCGCGACGAATGGCGTACAATGTTCTGTAAATTCAATTTAAATAAATCTTCTTTGTATGACCAAAATGAAAGACTCAAATGCCAAACCCATGTAAATGGATATCGATCCTATGCTAAAGATCCGCTTGTATTTCTGACGATGATACAAGCGTCTAACGAAGAAAGAGAAGCTCTGAAAGAGATGATGAGAGCCGAGGGAATATGAATCCCTTTATCATCATCATCATCATCATCATCTTATTCATATAATAAAGTTTGTCAAACTGCAAAAGAGAAGCTTTTGAGATTAAAACGATATTTCAATTGACATTATTACTTTAGGTATATGATGTTCGACAATATACAGTGGGAATTAACCAGAGATACTATTGCTTTCGAAGCATGGTTATATGGCCAAGAATGGTCTGAATACGCTCATGAAAAGAGAATTCAACACGAAAAATATTGCTTGTTCAACGACAGAGAGTTTCAACTAACAAAGTTGCACATGAAACCCAGTTTTAAGTTTTTTTTTAGAAGGTTCCTGCATATGTATGACTGTGGGAAAATTGGTTACACCATACTTTGGAATAAGGACACTACTACCACATATCGGGTATTTAGCGATTGTGAGGAAGAATACTCTGAAATTTTTTGTGGTACTGATCATTTGTTAAATCACATCGACAGAGTGTATCATGTGAATCAATTTGGTAACTGGTGGCATGATGATGGTGATGGAAGAAACATGGAACCATGTGTGAATTCATATGGTGAACTAATTGCACGCATGCATGTGAAAAATTATGGAGAAATTTATTTTGAAATGATCATAGTAACTTATAGCACCCCATTTGACGTACTATCTGAATGTATTCTTTTTCTAACCCGAGATCTCAAACTCTTTGTGGATATTATTCAAACGGGGAACAAGGATGAAATTTATAGTTTTATCGTTCGAGCCGAGGGTTTATCATCATCTCCGCACAAATATGACAATCGTTTACGAGCTATATGTACTCGGGCAGTTACAAGTTGTTTTTTGGATGTTAGAACAACAGAATGGGGTTGGACAGCGGCCACTCTGTGCGAAGAAATGCTTTCCACCCTCCAGATCCCGGATTCCTTTAAATATCAATTTATCAATGATGAACTTAAATGGAGTCTAATGGTTAGTTCCTGGAAGAGAGCCGTGGAAGATTTGACATTAGATGATAATATAGCTGAACGGAGCAAGGCTGCATTTATGGCTAAATCACAAAAACTGGATAAATTGATAGATGAAAAAATAGCTGTCACACTGGAGTACTTGAGCCAGCAGGGATGTCTTGATGAGTTGGATACATTATTTTATGCTTCTTTAGTAAAAAAATCCTATTATAAACTTGGATTATGCTTCTTTGGCCGAGAAGTGGTAAAGAAAAAGATGATTTGAGTTGGAGTAAATTATCTTCTGTATAATTCAATCATAATATGGGGAACCATTAAAGAACAATAAATGAGGGCACTGGGGCATCTTCCCGCTCTCACAGTAGGGATGGAGGGGAGGGGGGGGCCATCTTCCCGCTCTCACAGTAGGGAAGGAGGGGAAGGGGGGGGGGGGGGCGGCATCTTCCCGCTCTCTCAGTAGGGAGGTGAAACATGTGTATGGGTGTACTCCTGTCCGTGGTGGTTCCCTATTTACTACCGGGTGAACAGGAGCACCAGGGTGAAAGAAAATGACCATTTGTTTCTGCTTTTTTTCTGGGGATCAAACCCGGGCCCTTAGGACTACCACCCTAGAGCGCTGTCCACTCAGCCGCCAGGCCCTGTGTACTCGCCTAATTTTGCTTGCCTTGCGGGGGTTGAGCTCTGACTCTTTGGTCCCGCCTCTCAACTGTCAATCAACTGGTGTACAGATTCCTGAGCCTATTGGGCTCTATCATATCTACATTTGAAACTGTGTATGGAGTCAGCCTCCACCACACCACTGCCTAGTGCATTCCATCCGTTAACTACTGACATTGAAAAAGTTCTTTCTAACGTCCCTGTGGCTCCTGTGGGTACTCAATACCCACCTGTGTTCCCTTGTGTGTGTACCACCCGTGTTAAATAATCCATCCTTTTCTACCTTATCAATTCCCCGTGTGCGTGTGTGCGTGTGCGGTAGACACGCTTTGCCCACAGATAGTATCAGTTAAGCCTTTCCAGGTGTAAAGAGATTGAAAAGCTTGCAAGCCCTTTTACCAGGAGAAGCCAACGTGTTTTGCTCGAGTGTTCCTGTCTTGAGGAAACACGGTCGCGTCGCCGCCTGGTTGATTATGCTTGAGGAAGGCAGGTATCAAGCAGGAGAGAGGGAAGGAGGTGGGTAGGCGGGGAGGTGTTAGGGGTGAGGTAATGTGCAGTATCTCCCTCCTTGCCTTCTACTCTCATCCCTCCCAGCTTATGTAGAAAAAAATCACTCAACCAACGTTACCAGGTATTTGTAACATACACACATTGAGGAGCATTGGCCAACTCAATTCATAAATTTTGTATGGTTTAGTGACGGTGACGACCACTGCTATTTAATGAAACTCGTTCACGTGTCTAAAACAGTGGTGACATATTTATTGGGATTGTGTAAGAGACACAAAGCACTGTGTAGTATTTTAAACTATTTTACTGAATTTATTATGTTATAAAATATTTGTTTATTATTCTTATAATAAATAAATCTTGAAGTTGGGAGCAAATGCTAAAAGTATAAATAAAAACCATTGATGAATCTTAGTAATGTAATAATGCTCAACCAATTAATTCACATATCATTCTTTACATTAGAAAGGGAACTTAAGTGACTGACTGGACTCTGGCCAATGGTAGATTTAACTACTTCAGTTATCATTTTCTGCACTTCAGAGTTACCTACTTCTTCCGTTAGTCGCAAGGCAACATTTTGTAAATGATCCACACTATCGTTTTAGTTAGCACCTTAATAACAGTTATATGGGTAGTTAATTTATATTGGGGATATTTAGCCAAATTTACCTATTTTTTTTTTTTTACATGATTCATGCTATTATTGACTAATTTATATTATTAATACGTGTATATTAATTTTATTTAACAGTTCTAAAGTGATATATATGTATAGAAATAGAAATTTAGTAGCCACACTCCTACTAACATTCGGAATATTCAGCTGCACAAAGCTTTTAAAAAAACATTTTATCAATGTTTCCCTTTAAATCTTTTACATCTTCGATTACATCAAGTTCCCAAATAGAAAAATATTTAGACAAAGATAATTCTTATCTTTTAAATATTACTTTAGAACCATGTATAATTAAATTAGAGCCATTTCTTAGACACGATATTGTAATTGTAAATGTTTATGCTATAAAAATATGGATGGGATCTACTCAAAAAAGATATCCTGCGGCATCCCAATTACAATTTATACTGCGAGTCGTAGTTAAGGAGCATGAAAGATATTGTTCTTATATGTTTGTGGAACTCTTCTTTAACATTGACCAAAGAAGCTTAAAGTTATGTGAACATAATTTCGAGTATCCCCGTCTTTACTTAAAATTGCCTATCACGGGATATAGGTCCTACGCCAAAGATCCTCCCATATTTCTGATGATGATACAAGCTTCCAATCAGGAACGAGAAG
Source organism: Procambarus clarkii (assembly GCF_040958095.1). NCBI lineage: Eukaryota > Metazoa > Arthropoda > Malacostraca > Decapoda > Cambaridae > Procambarus > Procambarus clarkii. The sequence continues at coordinate 8,220,329 of NC_091222.1, forward strand.
CTCTGAGAGAGATAATGATAGCAGACGGAATATCGATTCCATCGCCATGTAGCAAAGTTGATCAGGGTGCGCTGAAAAGGGTTATGTCCCTCAAACAATATTTGAATCGGCATTATTATTTTAGGTACATGATGTTTAAAAATATACGTTGGGAATTAACCAGAGATTTGAGAGCTTACGAAGCATGGTCGAAAAATACAAAATGGCTTACCTGCATTTATGGCAGGATGAAACAACATAGCCCCTATTGTTTACATAAAAAATTTTGTTGTAACGACCCTCGTGAAGATATAATTTATAGGGACCCCAACTATGAACGTGATTGTAATTCTCCTTTTTTTAAGGTACCCGAATATTGTGATAAATGGCCTAAAAATTATACATTTCGGGTTTTCAGTGATGGTGATGAAAAGTGTGATGATATATGTTGTATTACGCTACGAAACCTTGACCGAATTTATCATTTAAATTCGGCGAAGAGTGAATTAATTGCTCGAATAGTGGTGAAAGAATACGGATCATTTTATGTAGAAAAGGTAAAACGCGTACTTTTCATAACCCGAAATCCCCATCTCTTTATGGACATCATTCAAACGGGAGAAAAGGAAGAAATCTGTCGTTTTATTATAGAAGACGAAGGTTTATCATCATCATCATCACCACCACCTCCAAATAGTTTGCAGGCAATGTTCGTCAATCAATTTGTGAATTCCTTTTTGGATATTAATAATTGGACCGTGGCCTGCTTACGTACAGCAATCAACACCAACCGTAATATTCCTTCTTTTTTAAAACGCCAATTAATCAACGAAGTTCAACGGAATCTAATGATTAGATCGTGGGAAAGAGCAGTGGCAGAAGAACCAACTATTGGATTTTTATTTTACTGAATTGATTATGATATAAAATATATATGTTTATTATTATTCTGATAAATAAATCTAAAGTTGGAAGCAAATGCTAAAAGTATAAATAAAAACCATTGATGAATCTTAATAATGTAATAATGCCCAATCAATTAATTCACATATCATTCTTTACATTAGATAGGGAACTTAAGTAACTGACTGGACTCTGGCCGATGATAGATTTAACCAGTTCAGTTATCATTTTCTGTATTTCAGAGTTTTACGTACTTCTTCCGTTAGTCGCAAGGCAACATTTTGTAAATGATCCACACTATCTTGAAGCCTCGATAATTTAGTTAGCAACTCAATACCAGTTATAAGGGTGGTTAATTCATATTTGGGATATTTAGCAAAATCTATTGAAGATTTCGGTAATCTACCTTTGGTTTCCAGGTAATTAAGACCTTTTAAAATATCTGTAACGAATTCGTCGTTCATTGTGTATTGATCCATGTAATCCATCATATCTGGATAATTAAATTCGTCTAATCCATATGGCCACTTATCACCATTATTACATGATGCCACTATTTTTTTGGTTGCTAGGAGTTCATCATTTGAATAAAAGGTTACTAAAATATTTCTAAGTTTTGCCTCTTTTCTAAAGAATAAAATAAAGTTGATCATTTCATTTACTGACGACGTCATTATGTATTCGTTTTTGGTAAATGAATGGAATAGTTAAGTGAAATTCGAAATTTTTATTGCTTATATACTTCTGGCCAAAATTTAATTTCTAATTAGCGACAATAGTTGCTGAAAACTTGTACTTTTGATAATGATTAGTTCCCCTTATTTATACCCTTCGACTACTAAATAGTAGATATATTATAAATACCTTAGGATTGGGATTATCTAATTGTGTTTCTTCTTCTTCTTCTTCTTCTTCTTCTCCTTTGGCTGCACTGCTACAACATGTCTCTAGGAACTGATTAAATTCATATGTGGAAGTTGTATATTGTAAGGCCAGATTCGTCAAATAGGCCAGGTGTTTTTCTTTGAAAAATTGTTTTGATTGAATTACAGTGTTATACTACCAACCATATATTATACTACTATATAAATGATAATATTGGTTTCCATTATTAATTTCTACCGGAAATTCAGTAGTTGTTTCATCTGCTACTGCTCTTTCCCAAGATCTAATCATTAGATTCCGTTGAACTTCGTTGATTATTTGGCGTTTAAAAAAAAGAGGAATATTAGGGTTGGTGTATATTGCTCTACGTAAGCAGGCCACGGTCCAATATCCCATTCTATTAATATCCAAAAAGGAATTCACAAATTGATTGACGCACATTGCCTGCAAACTATTTGGGTTGTAGGTGTTTTTACATGGTGATGGTGGTGGTGGTGGTGGTGATGATAAACCTTCGTCTTCTATAATAAAACGACAGATTTCTTCCTTTTCTCCCGTTTGAATGAGGTCCATAAAGAGATGGGGATTTCGGGTTATGAAAAGTACGCCTTTTACCTTTTCTACATAAAATGATCCGTATTCTTTCACCACTATTCGAGCAATTAATTCGCTCTTCGCCGAATTTAAATGATAAATTCGGTCAAGGTTTCCTAGCCTAATACAACATATATCATCACACTTTTTATCACCATCACTGAAAAACCGAAAAATAGAATCTCTATCCCGCCAGTCATTACAATATTTGGGTACCCCCAAATGAGATTATAATTTCATAGTTGGGGTCCCTATAAATTATATCTTGACGAGGCTCGTTATAAAAAGATCCATCATGTAAACAATAGGGTTTATGTTGTTTCATCCTGCGATAAACGTAGTTAAGCCATTTTTTATTTTTCAACCATGCTTCGTAATCTCTCACATCTCAGGTTAATTCCCAACGTATATTTTTAAACATCATGTGCCTGAAATAATAATGCAGATTCAAATATTGTTTGAGGGACATAAGCCTTTTCACCGCAGCCTGATCAACTTTACAAAATGAAGATGGAATCGATATTCCATCTGCTATCATCATCTCTCTCAGAGCTTCTCGTTCCTGATTGGAAGCTTGTATCATCATCAGAAATATGGAAGGATCTTTGGCGTAGGACCTATATCCCGCGATAGGCACTATTAAGTAATCCGGATCATGGGGATACTTGAAATTATGTTCACAGAACATGATGCTTCTTTGGTCAATGTTAGAGAAGATTTCCAAAAACCTATAGGAATAATAAAATTTTCCATCCTCCTTATTTGCGACTCGCAGTATAAATTGTAATTGGGATGCCGCAGGATATCCTTCTTGAGTAGATCCCATCCATATTTTTATAGCATAAACATTTACAATTTGGGGTTTAAATGGTATTTGATTTATAAATGGTTCTAAAATAATATCTATACCATATGAACCATATTTCATGATATATTTAATTATTTGGGAATATGATGTAATCGAAGATGTAAAAGATTTCAAGGGAAATATGGATACCATGGTTTTAAAAGCTTTGTGCAACTGAATATTCCGAATGTTAGTAGGAGTGTGGTTACTAAATTTATATTTCTATACATATAACTTTAGAACTGTTAAATAAAATTAATATACACATATTAATAATATAAATTAGTATACAATGATATTCTTCAATTGGTCAATAATAGCATGAATCATGTGAAAAAAAAAATGAGGTAAAAATGTTTGCTGATCAACTGCCGTTTTAGCAAAGAAAGTGGGTCGGTCAGTAATTGGTCGATTAAAAATGACTTGACCCATTGTTTATATTGAGATGGGGGGGGGGGAGGGAAGGAAGGTGATGACATAGGGTGCTGTCAATTGATACATATCAGTGTCAGTTGGACTTGTCCGGTATGGAGGCAGCACCTGCAATTTCTTCTCCAGGATTGTTGAAGAAGAACCACCACCACTACCTTCATCATCAACTCCTCCTTTCCCTTAACTTGTGGGCTGCAGAAAGTTAATGAAATAAAGAGAGAGAGAGAGAGAGAGAGAGACGAAGAAGTTAGGCAAAAAAAAGTGAATTTAAAGGTTAGCATATTTATAATATATCTACTATTTAACAGTGGTGGTCCACTGGAATATCAGCGTAAACTAAGTGAATCCCGTCACCCCTACTATCATCATTTTTGTTTCCAGACGAAGATAAAAAAATTTGAAGTGGCTGCTGCCTCAACTTCAGTGCCTCTGCCGTCACTACTATCACCATCATAAACCCCCTTCCCCCCACCTTCGTTTTATCCCCAAGACTGACACTACAAGATGAAGTAGTTGCCACATAGAACCCCACTTTCTCTTAATCAATCACCACCAACGCCTATTAAGGAACCCATTTACTTTGGTTTGCGTACACCTACTGACTGTTCATAAATATATGTGGTGAAGAATTCAGTCAGAGAATCAACCAGGCTGAATATATGAAGTCACTCAGCAACAAAAAAAGCCCATATGTGTGATGAAGACAGTTGTATTTTTTTTTATATTGTGTTAAAGATGAAAGAAGACCAAGAGCATTCTCAATAAAATATTGAGATAACAAAAATTGCGATGAAGACAGTTGTATTTTTTTTATATTGTGTTAAAGATGAAAGAAGACCAAGAGCATTCTCAATAAAATATTGAGATAACAAAAATTGCGGTTATTTAGTATTAAGTCGAAGGGTATAAAAAGGGGAACTAATCATTATCAAAAGTACAAGTTTTCAGCAACTATTGTCGCTAATTAGAAAGTAAATTTTGGCCAGAAGTATATAAGTAATAAAAATTTCGAATTTCACTTAACTATTTCATTCATTTACCAAAAACGAATACATAATGACGACGTCAGTAAATGAAATGATCAACTTTATTTTATTCTTTAGAAAAAAGTATGGTACTACAAAACTTAAACATATTTTAGTAACCTTTTATTCAAATAATGATCTCCAAACTACCAAAAAAATAGTGGCATCATGTAATAATGGTGATGAGTGGCCATATGAATTATACGAATTTAATTATCCAGATATGATGGAATTACAATGATCAATACAAAACGAAAGACGAATTCGTTACTTGTATTTTTAAAGGTCTAAATTACCTGGAAACGAAAGGCAGATTACCGAAACCTTCAATCGATTTGGCTAAATATCCCAAATATGAATTAACCACCCATATAACTGGTATTGAGGTGCTAACTAAATTGTCGAGGCTTCAAGATAATGTGGATCATTTACAAAATATTGCCTTGCGACTGACGGAAGAAGTACGTAACTCTGAAGTTCAGAAAATGATAACTGAACTGGTTAAATCTACCATCGGCCAGAGTCCAGTCAGTCACTTAAGTTCCCTTTCTAATGAAAAGATTGATATGTGAATTAATAGATTGGGCATTATTACATTATTAAGATTCATCAATGTTTTTTTTAGCATTTGCTCCCAACTTTAGATTTAGGCCACGGTCCAATATCCCATTCTAATAGTATCCAAAAAGGAATTCACAAATTGATTGACGCACATTGCCTGCAAACTATTTGGGTTGTAGGTGTTTTTACATGGTGATAGTGGTGGTGGTGGTGGTGATGATAAACCTTCGTCATCTATAATAAAACGACAGATTTCTTCCTTTTCTCCCGTTTGAATGAGGTCCATAAAGAGATGGGGATTTCGGGTTATGAAAAGTACGCGTTTTACCTTTTGTATATAAAATAATCCATATTCTTTTGCCACTATTCGAGCAATTAATTCGCTCTTCGCCGAATTTAAATGATAAATGGGAACACATAAATTTACGTAGGGGGATGGGTCAGCTGGACTTCTCTTTGTTTAGTTTCTTTTACTAAAAACACTACATTTTCACTGGGAATCGGCATATTGTCTTATAAGGCGGTGCTAATTAGAAATAAAATTTGGGCAAGAAGTATATAAGTAATAAAAATTTAGAATTTCACTTAACTATTACATTCATTTACCCAAAACGAATACAAAATGACGTCGTCAGTAAATGAAATGATCAACTATATTTTATTCTTTAGAAAAAAGTGTGATACTGCAAAACTTAAAAATATTTTAGTGACCTTTTATTTAAATGATGATCTCAAAACTACCAAAAAAATAGTGAAATCATGTAATAATGATGACAAGTGGCCATTGGGAGTAGAAGAATTAAACGAATTTAATTATCCAGATATGGATCGTTACTATAAATACAAAACGAAAGACGAACACATTACTTGTATTTTTAAAGGCCTTGATTACCTGGAAACCAAAGGTAGTTTACCGAAACCTTCAATCGATTTGGCTAAATATCCCCAATATGAATTAACCACCTATATAACTGGTATTGAGGTGCTAACTAAATTATCAAGGCTTCAAGATAGTGTGGATCATTTACTAAATGTTGCCTTGCGACTAACGGAAGAAGTACGTAACTCTGAAGTGCAGAAAATGATAACTGAACTCAGTCACTTAAGTTCCCTTTCTAATGTAAAGATTGATATGTGAATTAATTGATTGGGCATTATTACATTATTAAGATTCATCAATGTTTTTTCATTATTTAATCCCAACTTTAGATTTATTTATTTTAAGAATAATAAACAAATATTGTCAATTCAGTAAAAAACTTTTTCATTGAATCTGTTCTTAAAAAAATAAAAGTTCAGTAGTTGGTTCATCTGCCACTGCTTTTTCCCAAGATCTAATCATTAGATTCCGTTGAACTTCGTTGATTAATAGGAGTTTAAATAAATGACGAATATTAGGGTTGGTGTTGATTGCTCTACGTAAGCAGGCCACGGTCCAATATCCCATTCTATTAATATCCAAAAAGGAATTCACAAATTGATTGACGCACATTGCCTGCAAACTATTTGGGTTGTAGGTGTTTTTACATGGTGATGGTGGTGGTGGTGGTGGTGATGATAAACCTTCGTCTTCTATAATAAAACGACAGATTTCTTCCTTTTCTCCCGTTTGAATGAGGTCCATAAAGAGATGGGGATTTCGGGTTATGAAAAGTACGCGTTTTACCTTTTCTATATAAAATAATCCATATTCTTTTGCCACTATTTGAGCAATTAATTCGCTCTTCGCCGAATTTAAATGATAAATTCGGTCAAGGTTTCGTAGCGTAATACAACATATATCATCACACTTTTCATCACCATCACTGAAAACCCGAAATGTATAATGTGTAGACCATGTATTATAAATTCTATCTTCATACACGTCATAAAAATATTCATCATATAAACAATAGGGTTTATGTTGAATCATCCTGTGATTAACGTAGTTAAGCCATTTTTTATTTTTCAACCATGCTTCGTAATCTCTCACATCTCGGGTTAATTTCCAACGTATATTTTTAAACATCATATACCTAAAATAATAATGCCGATTCAAATATTGTTTGAGGGACATAAGCCTTTTCAGCGCACCCTGATCAACTTTACAAAATGAAGATGGAATCGATATTCCGTCTGCTATCATTATCTCTCTCAGAGCTTCTCGTTCCTGATTGGAAGCTTGTATCATCATCAGAAATATGGAAGGATCTTTGGCGTAGGACCTATATCCCGTGATAGGCAATTTTAAGTAATGATCGAGGTACTTAAAACTATGTTCACAGAACATGCTGGTTCTTTGGTCAATGTTAAAGAAGATTTCCACAAACATATAAGAACAATAATTTTCATCCTCCCTAACTACGACTCGCAGTATAAATTGTAATTGGGATGCCGCAGGATATCCTTCTTGAGTAGATCCCATCCATATTTTTATAGCATAAACATTTACAATTACAATTTCTTGTTGCTTTAGTCTTAATTTAATTATACATGGTTCTAAAGTAATATCTACACCATACGAACATGATTTGTCTAAATTTTTTTTTATTTGGGAACTTGATGTAATCGAAGATGTAAAAGATTTAACGGGAAATATGGATACCATGGTTTTAAAAAGTTTGTGCAGCTGAATATTCCAAATGTTATTAGGAATTTGGCTACTAAATTTCTATTTCTATATAATATATATAACCTCGGAATTGTTAAATGAAATTAAAAAAAAAAAAATGAGGTAAAAATGTTAGCTGATCAACTATTTGTGAGTACATTCAAGCAAAAAAAAACCCTTTATGTGCAATGAGTGAGAAAAAAAAATAAGTAGATTCAATGAAAACAAAGTTTTCAGTAACTATTGTCACAAATTAATTAGCAAGAAGTATAAAAGTAATAAAAATTTAGAATTTCACTAACTATCCATCCATTCAACCAAAAAGGAGAACACATAAATTTACGTAGGGGGATGGGTCAGCTGGACTTCTCTTTGTGCAGTTTCTTTTACTAAAAACACTACATTTTCACTGGGAATCGGCATATTGTCTTATAAGGCGGTGCTAATTAGAAATAAAATTTGGGCAAGAAGTGTATATAAGTAATAAAAATTTAGAATTTCACTTAACTATTCCATTCATTTACCAAAAACGAATACATAATGACGTCGTCAGTAAATGAAATGATCAACTATATTTTATTCTTTAGAAAAAAGTATGATACTGCAAAACTTAAAAATATTTTAGTAACCTTTTATTCAAATGATGATCTCAAAACTACCAACAAAATAGTGAAATCATGTAATAATGGTGACGAGTGGCCAAAGTGGCCATTGGGATATGAAGAATTAAACGAATTTAATGATCCAGATATGGATCATTACTATAAATACAAAACGAAAGACAAACACATTACTTGTATTTTAAAAGGTCTTGATTACCTGGAAACCAAAGGTAGATTACCGAAACCTTCAATAGATTTGGCTAAATATCCCCAATATGAATTAACCACCCATATAACTGGTTTTGAGGTGCTAACTAAATTATCAAGGCTTCAAGATAGTGTGGATCATTTAAAAAATGTTGCCTTGCGACTAACGGAAGAAGTACGTAACTCTGAAGTGCAGAAAATGATAACTGAACTGGTTAAATCTACCATCGGCCAGAGTCCACTCAGTCACTTAAGTTCCCTTTCTAATGTAAAGATTGATATGTGAATTAATTGGTTGGGCATTATTACATTATTAAGATTCATCAATGTTTTTTCATTATTTGCTCCCAACTTTAGATTTATAAGTGTTCAAGCACCATATGTCTCCACTTGCTACTGATTTCTAGTACAAACAATTCCTAAGGCCATTATTAATCTGTACATCGTCCCCATTTGACATTTTTATCTAAATATCTTCCTACATTCAATGGACAACATCTTACTTTACAGTGACCATGTGATACACAAACAAACAATCGTTAGTTTGCATTCTTGGCCAAAAAACCAGTATAATTTTTGGCATAATAGGCCAAAATGTTTACACTTAGCCAGAAACAACAGAGTCCTTGCTAACTTAGTTAAGTAAGACGAGAGCCCTGCATAGTAGGCCAAGAAGTGAGTTCTGGCTATTAGGTACGACATATATATATATATATATATATATATATATATATATATATATATATATATATATATATATATATATATATATATATATATATATATATATATATATATATGTCGTACCTAGTAGCCAGAACTCACTTCTCAGCCTACTATGCATGGCCCGATTTGCCTAATAAGCCTAGTTTTCATGAATTAATGTTTTTTCGACAACCTAACCTACCTAACCTAACCTAACCTAACGTTTTCGGCTACCTAACCTAACCTAACCTATAAAGATAGGTTAGGTTAGGTTAGGTAGGGTTGGTTAGGTTCGGTCATATATCTATGTTAATTTTAACTCCAATAAAAAAAAATTGACCACATACATAATGAAATGGGTAGCTTTATCATTTCATAAGAAAAAAATAGAGAAAATATATTAATTCAGTAAAACTTGGCTTATTAGGCAAATCGGGCCTCGCATAGTAGGCTGAGAAGTGAGTTCTGGCTACTATGCAAGGCCCGATTTGCCTAATAATCCAAGTTTTCATGAATTAACTGTTTTTCGGCTACCTAACCTACCTAACGTAACCTAACCTAACTTTTCGGCTACCTAACTTAACCTTACCTTTAAACATAGGTTAGGTTAGGTTAGGTAGGGTTGGTTAGGTTCGGTCATATATCTATGTTAATTTTAACTCCAATAAAAAGAAATTGACCTCATACATAATAAAATGGGTAGCTTTATCAGTTCATAAGAAAAAAATTAGAAAAAATATATTAATTCAGGAAAACTTGGCTTATTAGGCAAATCTGGCCTTGCATAGTAGGCTGACAAGTGCGTTCTGGCTACTATGTACGACATATATATATATATATATATATATATATATATATATATATATATATATATATATATATATATATATATATATATATATATATATATATATATATATATATATATATATATATACATATATACATATATATATATATTTTTTTTTGTGAGGGTACCACCTCTGGTGCCAATGTGGGGACCCATAGCCTCGGAGAAGAAAATAAAAAGTATTCAGAGGAGACCTTGTGGTTTCTCACTGAACACTAATATTATCTTCTCCTACCACCCCCATTCTTTTGTATGTACACATATATATTTACTTTATTTGAACTTTGTTACAAAAAAGGAGTTACATATGGGTTACAAAGATGGTTATCATAGGTTGTCGAGTTCCTCCAGCTCCTCAGATGGCGGGCAGGAACCCTGGATGCAGTGCGCATTTCCCCTCTGTACCGCCACACTGAAGCGCTGGAAAAGAAAGCTTGCAGCTCTTGGGTCCCTTGTTGTTTCAATGAGCCTAGAACCCAGTTCCTTAAAAAAAACTGGTAGGACTTTTACCCCAGGCGCCGAGTGTCTCAGAAGCAATGGGGACAAAATTGTAGTGGTGATCCAGTTCACTATACTTCCGGGATTTGGCTGCTTCTCTGTGGGTGGCAGCGCCACCTGGTTGTGCAACACTGAGGTTAATGTAGGTGTTAGCCAGGGTTGATACGCACGTGTAGTCCGTCACAATATATATATATATATATATATATATATATATATATATATATATATATATATATATATATATATATATATATATATATATATATATATATATATATATATATATTGTGACGGTAAAGCATTAGTGTTCGGCTGTTTCAAAAGCTAGGGGCAGGGCCTCGTCACATAATAAAAAAAAGAGAAAAGTTGGTCCTTTCGTCTGTGGTAAGGTAATGGGATGACACACAAAACACAAAGTATATAAACAATGAAATTTTAATTACTCTAGAAAACAAGACATGAATAAAGGCAATCTCATAAAAATATGCAGGACAAGTCAACAAACAAAATAACATGAATAATCACTGGCAAATGAAAAGTTACGCTAAGACAAGTAAGTTACAGTGATAGCAAAATGAAATATGAGTGCTGGAATACTGGCTTCGAGCTGCCACCTCCCTTAGTACACGAAAGCCAAGGCTTAGTCTACCAGCGAGAAATGTCAACTGCATGGAGCACTGAGATATTCTGACGAGACTGGCGCGCTGCAGCCCAGACGTCGACTTGTGGTGGTGGCGGAGGGCAGGGGCGACGAGACACCAGCCAATCAGCAACAGGCAGGCAGAGGATGAGCAGTTTGCTGATTACGGCGGCGGCCAGGTTTTGGGGTACGATTTGCTCTCTTGGCAAAACGTTTGGCGATACTTGGTAAACGTATCTTGTATATTGACGTAATTATGTAGGGAAGAGCAGGCTCAATCTCTCTTGAAAGAGAGAGATTGATTATCATCACAATATATATATATATATATATATATATATATATATATATATATATATATATATATATATATATATATATATATATATATATATATATATATATATCAATATATATATATATATATATATATATATATATATATATGTATATATATATATGTATATATATATATATATATATATATATATATATATATATATATATATATATATATATATATATATATATATATATATATATATATATATATATATATATGTATATATATATATATATATATATATATATATATATATATATATATATATATATATATATATATATATATATATAGGAACAAAAATACACAGACAAAGCACAAATGCATACACACATGTTGTAAGTTTTTTGCAACGAATATGAATAGCGTTTTGTGAGTATTGCAACACAGGAAGTAGATGTTGTGAGTTCTTACTTCAGAAGTTTGATGTGTTGTGAGTGTTGAAAGACACTCACATAAAACGTTATAGAACATTTAAAATTTGATTAAATAGATGATTTTTTTTTTAATTAAACTAAAGTATTTTGTGGTCAATATATGGAAAAAAGGAAGCCCAAGCTACAAGATATGAGCTCGAACTGGTAACCGCGTGAACACCGGGTCCGACCTCCCAGTCTGACCACGACGCTTTCTTCTTAATAAATATCTGAACAGTCATACATTTAACCTCTTCATCATACATCATCAGTTGACATTTCAGGCATGAGAAGAGAAAATCAGTTAGGAAAAGATTCTCTGTGAGGAAACGAGGTAAGGTCAGGTAAGGTAATTATGAGGAGAAAGTACTAGGCCAGTATGATTATATAGCACTTGGAAGGGATATTAAGATCATCTGGAATATATAAGGACGAAGTGAAGGAATGGAAAGCTACAGCATGGACAATCGGGGATTGAACGCGGACTCTTGAAGAGGCAAGAGGACGAAGTTGAGTAACAGTGCCCAAGCACTTGGACCATCGGGGATCCATCACAAACGTATTTTATAAACAGCATAGATCTAATAAATTTAAGCAAACTGAAGTGTACCCAGTAGTTCTAAACAGCTTTTAAGGTATAAAATATTATTGATGAACTTGGTATTTATCTAATAAATTTATAATTTGTTCACAGGTTATAGGCATAAATGTTCACCTAGATGTGCTCACCTAAAATTTGTTCACCTAAATGTGTCAGCCTTTATGTGCTCACCTGGATGTGCTCACTTAGATGTTCTCACTCTAATAATCAGTCTTTCATCTTGTTTAAAGCTTAAGTATTACTGATGCTTTATGCTGATTGTGTACTGTTCATGTTTATTTTAGTAATGACTGCATGGTAGGAATTCGAATTGAATTATTATAGAAAATAGGTATTTATCAGTATATATGACGTATAGATCAGAATAATATTTTTCTTTTATTTGGTCACAAGTGTTTAAAACCCAGAAAAAACAGATCGATGGAACTTAACTTTATAATTTGGTTATACCAGCATATCCTCCTGTTTTGGTAGTACTTCATATTTTATCCTGTTTCATATTTTAAAGAAGGTTTCTTTGCCAACGCTCTCCATATCGATGAGAACTACGACTTTTTGAAGATCAACGTTAATTTTATCTAGATATTGTAATAAACGCAAGTAATCTATGTCATCAGAAAGACAGAAATATATACTACATCTTAAATCCCTTGTCATATATATAACTGAAGTGAAAGCGAAGATTTGTGCATTTTTATGGTTACTCGATGGCTCGCTCTGGGAGTGTGAAGCTCTACACACTAGCAATCAATTGAGTAATTAACTTGCATATATGCCACTTAAGCTTAAAGATCTATCTATATGTCTGAAGAAAGTATATAGTTGAATATTTCTGATTTTAATATATGAATTAAACGTTAATATAACGTCATAATAACATAACGATAGCGTGTATATAACATTATATTCACGTCATACAAATGACATATTTATGTTATAATAACGTAAATTGGATAGTTCACATAAATTAATCATAAAAAACAAAATGTTGACTGATTTTTTTTAAATATAAAGCATGAAAACATTATAATTGCATATTCCCTATAATTTTTAACTTTTTACATAAATCTTAAAAAATTGCGTCTCAAGAAGGTATGTTTTTAGTTATCTCTAATGGTTTTAATAACATCACAGAGACGTATATAAATCAATAGTTATAGTGCTACCTCTTTGCCACCATTTAAAAACGCTCACAAACGTTTTGTGTTTGCTGGGTGTTAGGTAAGCAATGTTATGTGAGCACTATTAGATAAGCACTTTTTATGAGCATTGTTAGAAAAACACTGCTATAAAAGCCCTGTTAAGTGCTGCTATATAAGCATTGTTAGGTAAGCACTACTATATAAGCGCTATTAGGTAAGCACTGTTATATAAACCCTGTTCGGCAAGCACTGCTATATAGGCACAGTTAGGTAAGCACTGCTATCTAAGGACTGCTAGGTAACCACTGCTATAGAAATAATGTTGGGTGAGCACTGTTATATAAGCCCTATTAAGTAAGCACTGCTATATAAGCATGCTTACATAATCATTGTTATTTAAACAATGCTGGGTAAGCACCGTAATATAAGCACTGTTAGGTGTGCGCTACTGTATAAACAATGTTAGGTAAGCACTGCTATATGCACTAATAGGTAAGCCCTACTGTATGAACATTGTTAGGTAATCACTGCTATATAAGCACTGTTAGGTAAGCATTGTTATATAAACACTGTTAGGTAAGCACTGCTATATAACAAATGTTAGGTAAACACTGCTATATAATCACTGTTCGGCTAACACTGCTATATTAGCACTGTTCGGCTAACACTGCTATATTAGCACTGTTCGGCTAACACTGCTATATTAGCACTGTTCGGATAACACTGCTATATAATCATTGTTCGGCTAACACTGCTATATTAGCACTGTTCGGCTAACACTGCTATATTAGCACTGTTCGGCTAACACTGCTATATTAGCACTGTTCGGCTAACACTGCTATATTAGCACTGTTCGGCTAACACTGATATATTAGCACTGTTCAGCTAACACTGCTATAAGCACTGTTATACAAACACTGCAATCTAAGCACTATTAGGGTAACACTGCTATATAAGCACTGTTAGGCTAACACTATATAGCAATGCTATATACGCACTGCTATAAGCACTGTAATACAAACACTGCTATATAACCACTGTCCTACAAGCACTGATATAAGACGGTTAGGATAACACTGCTATATAAACAAAGTTAGGTAATCAGTGTTGTGGAAGAGGAACACGTTCAGGAGAGACTCAGCAGTGTTCCAGGAACCCAGAGGTTGCCAGGTCGACCAATGAGTTAAGAAAACGAGTCATATTATGCGTCGTCCTGGACTGGTTAGCTGCGGCTCCGGCTGGACAACACAGCTCCAGTTTTTACACAGCGCCGACCCAGTGAACTGTGACAGGTGCCAGCGCTCTCCTTGGGGAACATCTCTCAATACATCCTTAAGCGCCCGGGGAACCCCACACCAGCCACACGTGTCCCGCCAGCAACACCTACTGAACCATTCACCTGCCACAGGTCTTGGTCAGTATCACCTCCTCTCAAGCAGTCGTCAACACCTTCACCTCTCCTGCAGAAGCCACGGTGAAGCTGTTGCTGCTCTCAGCTCTGTTGTTGACAGTAAGTGGAGCTTTTTAATGCCTTGGTTCCAGAGGGACAAGGTCAGTATGCAATCACAATCTTGTTTAATATTGTTTGTATACTCATGCGTCCAATAGGTCATTTATTATGTGTCCCATACCCATCCTGTGAGTGGTATTGGACTTTATACTCATCCTTTGAGTTATAGGAGACCCAATACCCATTTTTTTCAGTAATAGTTGGTCTATATCCATCTCGTGAGTAGTAGTGGACTCAATACACATCCTATGTGTGACATTGTTTCTCATCATCATCCTTTTAATGATAGTGTACCCCATGCCCATCCTATGAGGGGTATTGGACCACATACCCAACATGTGAGTGGAAGCAGACCCCTTACCCATCCTTTGAGTTGTATTGAGCCTCATACCAATTCCTGTAAATAGTATTAAACATTACCCCATCCTGTGAGCGGTATTGAGCCCCATACCCATCCTGCGAGTGGCAGTGAACCTCATCCCATCCTGCGAGCAGCAGTGAACCCCATACTTATCCTGCGAGCGGTAGTTAACCCCATGCCCATCCTGCGAGCAACAATGAACTCCGTACTATTCCTGAGAGTGGCAGTTGACCCCATACCTAATTCTTTAGAGTGTTCCATACCCATTTCCTTTAAGTAGTAGTAGATCCCCCAATCCTTTAAGTTGTTTTAAATCCCCCATGCGCCTGTGTGTGGCAATGGACCCCCATACACCTCCTGTGAGCGGTAATGGACCCCCAACCACCTCCTGTGAATGGGAATGGACCCCCATATACCTCGTTGAGTGGTAGTGGACCCCCTAATTCCTACTGTAAGTGGTAATGGATCCCCATATACCTCCTGTGGGAGGAAATGGACCCTATATACCTCCTGTATGTGGTAATGGACCCCCATACACTTCCTGTGAGTGGTAATGAACCCCCATATGCCTCCTGTGAGTGGTAATGGACCCCCATACACCTCCTGTGAGCGGCAATGGATCCCCATATACCTCCTGTGAGAGGAAATGGAACCTATATACCTCCTGTAAGTGGTACTGAACCTCCATACAGCCTCCTGTGAGTGGTAATGAACCCCCATATGCCTCCTGTGAGTGGTAATGAACCCCCATATATCTCTTGTGAGTAGTAGTGGACCCCCATATACCTCCTGTGAATGGTAATGGACCTCCATATGACTCCTGTGAGTGGTAATGGATCTCCATATACCTCCTGTGAGTGATAATGGACCCTCCTATATCTACTGTCAGTGGTAATGGACCCCCATATACCTCCTATCAGTGGTAATGGACCGCATACCCATCCTGTGTCGCAGTGCATCTCATACTCTTTTTGTGAGTACAGAAAGGAAGAGTTGAATGGTACAACAGTAAACTTTCTGGTGTGGTGGTTCAATAGTAACCGCAGCCAACGTTGTGAATTGGTGGTTTAGTCGTACAGCAGTTAACCATTGTGGTGGGATGATTCAATAGTACAGAACGTAACATCGTGGTGTGGGAGGTTCAGTGGTACAGCCCTATACCACTGAGAAAGCAAAAGAATATGCAAGAGATTGAACCAGTGATTGTGCAAGAGATTGGTCAAGTGATTATGCAAAAGAGCAAGAGAAGAGAAGAGCATGAAGTTATTGTTCAAGAGATTGATTAACCGATTGAACAAGAGAATGTAAAAGAGATTACGCAAAAGAGGAAGAAATTGGCTGAGTGATTAAGAAATTGATTGGGAAGAGATTGAGGAAGAGATTAAGAAGTTGATTGGCAAGAGAATGAGGACGACATTGAGTATAAAAATTGGCAAGAGACTGAGCCAACAGACTGAACAATAGAATGAGAAAAAAAAATTGGAACAGAATTAGCAAGAGTTTGAGCCTGAGATTTGGTAAGAGATTATTCAAGAGATTGGGTTTGAGAACGGACAAGAGAGTGAAGAAAAAGATTGTGCAAAAGACTAAGCAGAAGGTTATACAAAAGATTGTGCTAAAGATTGGGTAAGTGATTGGTCAAGAGATTCAGCAAGAGGCTAGGCCTAGAGGTTGAACAAGACATTGGACGCGAGACTGGACTAGAGGTTGGGCAAGACATTGGACGAGAGATTGGACTAGAGATTTGACATGGCATTGGGAGAGAGACTGGACTAGAGGTTGGAGAAGACATTGGGAGAGAGACTGGACTAGAGGTTGGACAAGACATTGGACGAGAGAGACTGGACTAGAGGTTGGACAAGACATTGGACGAGAGACTGGACTAGAGGTTGGAGAAGACATTGGGAGAGAGACTGGACTAGAGGTTGGGCAAGGCACTGGGAGAGAGACTGGACTAGAGGTTGGACTAGAGGTTGGACAAGACATTGGACGAGAGACTGGACTAGAGGTTGGAGAAGACATTGGGCGAGAGACTGGGCTAGAGGTTGGACAATACTTTGGGAGAGAGACTGGACTAGAGGTTAATACCTGGTTGATACTTGGTTGATGGGGTTCTGGGAGTTCTTCTACTCCACAAGCCCGGCCCGAAGTCAGACTTGACGTGTGAGAGTTTGGTCCATCAGGCTGTTGTTGGAGCGGCCCGCAGGCCCACATACCCACCACAGCCCGGCACTCCTTGAAGGAAACAATCTAGTTTCCTCTTGAAGATGTCCACGGTTGTTCCTTTGGACAAGACTGGTGGTTCAGGTTGGACAAGACTTTAAGAGAGAGACTGGACCAGAGGTTGGACAAGACTTTGGGAGAGAGACTGGGTAAGTAAGACCAGAAGGACCTTGCAAACATTTAAAAAAAAATTAAAGTTATCAAGTCATCTGAAATTTCTTTCAGTTAGCTTAGACATTAATTAATATTAAATTATTTTGTTGTTTATCAGATTGTTGTTGTGGGAACAACTTCTCAGCCCACACTCTACCCTTGGTAAGTACACAGTTTGAATGTTGTCCTTGTTAGTGTTCCTTGAGTGTTTGTGTGGTACGTTGTCCTTGTTAATGTTCCTTGAGTGTCTGGTTGGTACGTTGTCCTTGTTAGTGTTCCCATGAGTGTCTTGGTGGGGTATTTTGTCCCCTTGTGTGACCCCTTGAGTGTCTGGTTGGTAATGTAACCCTGTGAGTGCCAGGTTTGTAGTTTACTCCCGTGAGTACCTTGATACTTTCCTCCCGTGATTACCTTGATACTTTCCTCCCATGAGTACCTTGATACTTTCCTCCCGTGAGTACCTTGATACTTTCCTCCCGTGAGTACCTTGATACTTTCCTCCCGTGAGTACCACGATACTTTCCTCCCGTGAGTACCTTGATACTCTCCTCCCGTGAGTACCTTGACAATTTCCTCCGGTGTGTACCTTGATACTTTCCTCCCTTGAGTACCTGGATAGTTTCCTCATGTGAGGACCTTGATACTTTCCTCCCGTGAGTACCTCGATACTTTCCTCCCGTGAGAACCTTCATACTTTCCTCCCGTGAGTACCTTGATACTTTCCTCCCGTGAGTACCTCGATACTTTCCTCCCGTGAGAACCTTCATACTTTCCTCCCGTGAGTACCTTGATACTTTCCTCCCGTGAGTACCTCGATACTTTCCTCCCGTGAGTACCTTGACAATTTCCTCCCGTGAGTACCTTCATACTTTCCTCCCGTAAGTTCCTTGATACTTTCCTCCTGTGTGTACCTTGATACTTTCCTCCCGTGAGTACCTGGATAGTTTCCTCATGTGAGGACCTTGATACTTTCCTCCCATAAAAACCTTGACACTTTCCTCCCGTAAGTTCCTTGATACTTTCCTCCTGTGTGTACCTTGATACTTTCCTCCTGTGAGGACCTTGATACTTTCCTCCCGTAAGTACCTTGATAGTTTCCTCCCGTGAGTACCTTGATAGTTTCCTCCCGTGAGTACCTCGATACTTTCCTCCTGTGAGTACCCTGATACTTTCCTCCCGTGAGTACCTTGATACTTTCCTCCCCGTGAGTACCTCGATACTTTCCTCCTGTGAGTACCCTGATACTTTCCTCCCGTGAGTACCTTGATAGTTTCCTCCCGTGAGTACCTCGATACTTTCCTCCTGTGAGTACCCTGATACTTTCCTCCCGTGAGTACCTTGATACTTTCCTCCCAGTGAGTACCTCGATACTTTCCTCCCAGTGAGTACCCTGATACTTTCCTCCCGTGAGTACCTTGATACTTTCCTCCTCGTGAGTACCTCGATACTTTCCTCCTGTGAGTACCTTGATACTTTCCTTCCCGTGAGTACCTCGATACTTTCCTCCCGATAGTGCCTTGTTGAGAAATTACCCCAATGAGCGCCAGGTTTGAACTTTGCCACTATCAGTGCCAGATTAGAATTATGTATGCATGAATGCCTGGTTTGGTACTTTGTTCCATTGAGTGCTTGGTGAGTTCTTTGCCCCCATGAGTGTTTTGTTGGTACTTTGTCCCCGTGAGTGCCTGGTTTGTACTTTGTTCCTGTGAGTGCCTGGTTGGTACTTTGGCCCCATGAGTGCCTGGTTGGTACTTTGTTCCTATGAGTGCCTGGTTGGTACTTTGTTCCTGTGAGTGCCTGGTTGGTACTTTGTTCCTATGAGTGCCTGGTTGGTACTTTGTTCCTGTGAGTGCCTGGTTGGTACTTTGTTCCTGTGAGTGCCTGGTTGGTACTTTGTTCCTGTGAGTGCCTGGTTGGTACTTTGTTCCTGTGAGTGCCTGGTTGGTACTTTGTTCCTGTGAGTGCCTGGTTGGTACTTTATTCCTGTGAGTGCCTGGTTGGTACTTTGTTCATGTGAGTGCCTGGTTGGTACTTTGGCCACAATGAGTGCCTGATTGGTACTTTGTCCTTGTGAGTTTCTAGTTAGTACTTGGTTCCAGTGTCATTGTGAGATTACAGTCTACGGGGGATGGCACTAATACAAGTGGCCTCAGTCAGAAAGGACTGCATTGACAACAACAAGTTCAGCTTATAATATAATAATATAAATAATATAAAACACATAATACTTAATGTGTAACAAGTGTAAGATAACAATCACACTCAGGTCAGTTTACAGTTATCACACAGATTAGCTGTAGCTGCCCTCTCCTATCGTGCTTTCTTCGGCTGTGGAACTTCTTCCAGTGACGGGACTACGAAGAACAACAGACCGTCTGGCTGAATTTACTCAGCCCACAGAAATAATGCTCACCAGAAGAATGATACATAAAGTTGATACTTGAGTACTCACTTTGAAAATACCGGTATCCTTCCACAATACATTCATACTCATTATGATTCCGCTGTTGATTGAAGATCGACCACCACACAGGCAGCCCGTGGTAGATCCTTGTGCACAGGGGTTGCACGGGTGAAGGTGCGGTAAGGTGGGGTCGAGGTGGCGCTGGCGGATGAGGCAGCGAACCACTGGACCACAAGGGCGAGAATTGCTTGCCACCCAAGATAACTGGTGGAGACAGGGGTGCGTTTAGAGAGCACACGGGGTGAGAATTTCAGTAGCGTGCTTTGCTGAAGGCACACTGGTGGAACACTGATGGAACGAGATGGACCCCATGTGATAAGCACACGGGGTGGACAGCACGATGGACGAAATTAATAGTCCACACAAGTCCACAATTTTACATTAATTCACTCAGAATTTTAACTTAAACACTTGGAACCGTATCCCTAGATTCCCTGTACAAAGTCTACTAAGAGATATGGTGACGGATCGCTCTGATATAAGCCGATGATCACGAATCACTTTGCTACAGTTCTAATGCACCTGCAGACGAACATGTGCGGCATGGAGTATCTTCCTTCCGTGCTTCCTAGTATCTTCGTAAATAATATCTATTTGCGCCGAGCGAGTACCGGATTTTGGGACGGTAATGCTTAGACGGAATAGATATACTTTGAGCTTGCTGAACTATACGATAGCCAAGAAAAATACACTGAATTTTGGCCGAAATCAGGATACCACGTCTACTCAGTCCAGGTTTGCTCATCAGAATGAGGTCCTTGAGGCGGGAAGGTGGCTGCGGCGTTCCCCTTGTCTTTTGAGATGGCCAATCAATGATGTTGGAAATATCCAACACTTATTTCTCATTTAGCACCCTGATAAATCATCTTTGTGCTAATAATTATAATTTACTAACACTATTAATCAGTAGTTTACTAGTATCAATTCATATCCTATTAGGACGCAATTCTGCGAAATCTTTCCTAATATTTATGGCGTCGTGCTGCAATGCCTGCCAGAGGCAATAATTTTCCACATATCTGTGAATGAAATCGAGTCCACTTACTTACTTTTCTTTATAAAGGATAATCGTTATTAATAAGTTTACTTCATTTAGTATATTACTGTTTACTGGAAATCACTTATCCAGCTAGATAGCTGTTCCAGTGAGTAATATTATAATACAAATTATTCTTCATTTAAATCTTTCTCGTTTATTTTGCGCGGTCTGAATTAACCGGCTTGCCCTACCAGAAAATGTATTACCGTAAATCACATATATTTATGACATAAATATTCGTCATAACCACTTCCTTTCCTACTTAGAATTAAATGAATAATATAATTTATGCTCGGGGCCCCTACTTTTGCGAATGCGTGTACCCGAGAGGGAAGGAGGAGGAAAGCGACTCTCGCCTTTTTTTATCTATTGGCAGCAAGGTGTTCCGAAGCGGCGCGACCAAATCTTCCAATTCTGCAGGTATCCGTTCTTCTCATGGCTTCAGATTTAGGGCGCAGCTTACTCAATATACGGACACCAATTTCGGCAGGCATTTTACCTCATAGTTTTACTGTTGAGCTCAGGAATATTTTACTAATGCCGGTGCCATGCCGTAAATGCTGTAGGCGATATAAAACGCCCATCAAGTGCTGCTTCCACCCCTCCAATTACTTCAGATATTGCGTTTAAATGCGTGAATACTAGTTAGGAGTGGAAATTATGGAAGTTATTTATTTCAGCGGGGTGTAATTCAAATGAGGAGGCGTGTGACTGTCCCCATGATCACATGTCCCAAGGATTACTATCTCTGGGCTGGTCCCAACGTGTTGTAGAGATTGGACGCATTCTTCGTTCCTCTGACACAGATGAGAATTTTACCAGTCTTAATTTGTAGATAGTGTCCTTTCTATATTGAGAGGCAATGAATTTTCGATATTGAGAGGCAATGAATTTTAATTTATTTGCTTATTAATCATATACTTGATTTAATCTTTGATATACATTATTATTTTTACGTGACATAAACTAATACATATTTCACATATATGCTGTAATTAATAACTTATGTTTATATTGTTGTAGTTTGTAGTACATTACCTAGTAGCATTACAGAAAACCCCCCAAAGTGTATGGAGGAATTTGGCTCTATTATTTTAATTATTATTCTACAGTCCATTACTCTAACATTTTTATGATTAATCACATTGCATTATCTAGCATCTCAGAGCATCCTACTTATTTATCACTAGCTGTTCCCAACCATGAATTGCTGGTGGCACATGCGTTGCTGAGCCACAGCAACCTTCCCCTGTCTCCCAGTCATCCTCACCATTCACCCCTCCCCCGTCTCCTCATCCTCCCAACCATTCCTCACTTCCCTGTCCCCTCGTCCTCCCAACCTTTCCCCACTCCTTCGTCCTCTTGTCCTCCCTAAACATCCCCCCCTTCCCCCGTCCATTGTTCTCCCCACCATCCCCTCGTCCTCCTAACCCTTCCTCACTCCACCCATCCCCTCGTCCTCCTCACCATCTCCCACTCCCCCGTCCCCTTGTTCTTCTACCATTTCCGTCTCCTCAATCCTCTCGTCCTCTCTACCATCCCCCACACCCCTGTCCCCCTGTCCTCTTCAATATTCTCCATTCCCCTCGTCCCCACCATCCCAAACTCCTCCGTCTCTTCGTCCTCCCATCCATTAACCCCTCCTGTCCCATATTCCTCCCCAAAATCCGCCACTTTCGTCATCTCGCCCTCCTCACCCTTCCCCACTCCCTCGGCTGATGCATCCTCCAAAGGATCTGATGGTTCCCATCAGAAAATTAGGAACATCAAATTATCTGATTTTCCCATCACTGAAATATAAAAAAACCGTTAAAAACGAAATGAAAAACAATGACATAATACAAAAAAATAAGCTATACTTACAAAATGAACGGAATGGTAAACAACACAGCTCAATTCCAACGCAACGTCACACAAAATAATTATATCAAAATGAAAATAAATCAAAATCAATGAAAAATCAATTTGTCAATGTAATTGGAATCTTTGAAATGGAATCATAACATATTTAGTGTTGTGTGTATTGCTCTTAAATGCAACAGATGATGCTGTTTTTTAAATAACGAAGGCTTTACCTGTCACATATGAGGCACCTATACATATACTTACGAAATGAATGGTATGGTAAACAACACAGCTCAGTTCCAACGCAATATAACATAAAATAATTAAAAGAAAATCAAAATAAATCGAAATCTATGAAAATTCAATTTTTTCAATGCAATAGAAAACATTGAAATGTAATCGTAACATATCTAGTATAGCGTGTGTTGTTGTTATGTGCAACAGAGGGTGCTGTTATAAAAAAAAACATGTTTTTACCTGTCACAAGTGTGGCATCTATATAGTAGGTATATAAAAACACGCGCGTATTAGAATGGAGTGTTGTGTCAAAATCTCAAAGCAATCGGTAAAGAGGATTTCAAGTTATCCCTCACATGAAAAAATAATGAAAAACACAGTTTTTCAAAGGAAGCATGTTTTTTTGTCACGGAAAAAATATGACATTTTTGAAAAAAAATGAAAAACGTTTTCGTTTCATTGCATCCGAGAGGATTTTTATCCGCTCGGATGCAAATGGAACGTTGTGTTAAAATTTCAAAGCAATCGGTAAAGAATTTTCTGAGATTAGCAATTTTGAACAAACGAACATTTCCATTTTTATTTAAATAGATGGCTTATATTGCCCTTAAGTGCAACAGATGGCACTGTTTCTTAAAAAAAATGTTTTTACCTGTCACAGGTGCGAAATCTATACTTATTCTTACAAAATGAATGGTATGGTAAACAACCCAGCTCAATTCCATTGGAATGTCACATACACTAATTTAATCAAAATGAAAATAAATCAAAATCTATGAAAATGTAATTTATCACTGTAATCGGAAAGTTTGAAATAGAACCGTTACATATTTAGTATATGCTTGTGTTGCTATTACGTGCAACAGATGGCACTGTTTTTCAAAACAAGCATGTTTTTACCTGCCACAGGTGTGACATCTATATAGTAGGTATATAAAAACACACGTGTATATGAATGGAACGTTGTGTCAAAATTTCAAAGCAATCGATGAAGAACTTTCGGATATAACAGCGTGTGTTGCTCTTACGTTTAACAGATGGCGCTATTGAAAAAAAAAAAACATGTTTTATCCTGTCACAGGTGAGGCATGTATATAGTATGTATATAAAAACACGCGCCTATTCAACTGCAACGTTCTGTAAAAAAAAAAAAGCAATCGGTAAAGATTTTTCGAAGATTTCCCTCACATGAAAAACACCTGAAAACACCAGTTTTTTCAGAAAAAGCATGTTTTTTTTTTTACTGTCAAAGACGTGACATCTATATAGTATGTATATAAAAACCTGCCCAGATGCGAATGGAACGTTGTGTGAAAATTTTAAAAGCAATCGGTGAACTTTCGGAGATTAGCGGTTATGCACAAATGAACGTTTCCATTTTTATTTATATAGATTGGAGATCCATAGGCACTGGTTCTCTGGTTTATTCAATTTCTATAATTAATTGTTTTCTCCCATAAAGGAAAGGGTCTTTCGAATCTTAATCATCATTATTATTAGTATTCTGGAGCCAGATTTCCCTACAGGTGGCAGCATCTTGGAGGACAATGGTGCCTCGACCAATGAGAGAGACTCCTAGCTCATAACCGTCTGGCTTCTCTCTCTGTATCTGGGAAGCCAGATGCTAAAAATCATGTTAATGCTGTAACTATTTACTCAGAAATGCCACCGTGAGTCTGAGGGTGTCTGCTTTTCAAAGACACCAAATTTCGACCTTCTAGCTGCTATATTAAGAAAGTTAGAATTTCGTGCACTCCTGTGCGCTCTCTGAAATTATCTGAAAGCAAAATGGCAATCTGCCTCTTCTGTCAATCATGTGTAAGTTAGCCAGAGGTAACAGTCAAGTGAATACTTTGCCCCCCCCCCCCCCCACCCATGTGTGCCTATTTCATACTTTCTCCCCGCGAGTGTCTCCGTTGAATGCCTAGTTAGTACTTTGTCCCCGTAAGTGTCCTCAGAGTGTCTACGTGAGTGTCCTCATGAGAGTCTGATTTTGTACTTTGTACCCATAAGAGTTCTAATGAGTGTTTCAATGACAATACCCATGAGTATTCCCCCTCAATGTTCCATGAGTGTCCTTGTGAGTGTCCCTCTGCGAGTGTCTCCATGCATGGCCTCTGTCAGAGTTTCCTTGAATGTCCCCCGTGAGTGTCCCTGTGAATACTCCCCCCCTTCTTCCCCAAGAGTGTCCCCGTGAGAGGTTCCGTTAGCATCTCCGTGAGTGTTCTCGTGAGCGTCCCTGTAAGAGTTCCTATGAGAGTCCCCGGGAGAGTTCTCATTGTCGGAAAAACCGACACTATTTACTAACATTTGGTACAATACGTAGATAATATTCTGCGGGTTTTTTACTAAGTTATTCATCCAAAGATATAGCAGGGGAATTTTCCTCGGAAGAAAATGCGGATATCATTGCCATATGTCACCATTACATTCAACAGCTAATAATATTGGGAATTATTCTTAAACATCAGTCTCTGGACTGTTAACATCATTAAACACATTTCCTTTGAATCAACGTAATTTTCAGTACTAAAACAGATTAAATATAAACCCTCTTTCCACTTCTTGATAAAACACATCTAGAGAACAGCCGATGTGGCAGGTTGCCATATTGAGCCTGAAACGTTAAAATGACCTCTTGACCTCTCAAGTACATGAGGAACAGCAAGTTATTGTCGAAGAGTTAGACAGCATAAATTGACACCATCGTTACCATGGAAGACATTGTATCCGTACAGTATACTAAATGATTTATAGAACTCTAATTAATGTGTATATTTACTGTTATAGTTATGCCGTATATAAACAACATACCCAAGGGTGAGCAATAATTCAACCCTTTAAGAATATTATAATATACATGCAAACAGAATAATTTATGTGCAGCAAATATTACTGTTCAATCTCTTTGGGAGGTGAATTGAGAAGTGAAGTCATTAATGTGGAATCACACAAAGATGGGAACCACGTGACTGGCTGGCTACCCACTTGCTCTATACCAATAACAAAATGCTGAAGCCTTCTTATCAGACAAGGCTCCTCTAGTATTTACCAACCTATGTAGTATTAACGCCTAGTAACATTGTAGTGAATGTTTACCAAGTGGTTAATTTCGATTGATAGACTATATAAATAAACCCACAGCTTGTGTAGGAAACAATTTGTGGAAATTTAATATCATGCAGCACACATTAAATTCATACAGTTCATTATGAAAATAAATAAATTACCACAAAATAAATTAATATAAATTACCTAATAATATAAATAAGTAAATTCAACGAATCAGTTTTCCCGACACCCGTGAGCGTCGTCACCATGAGTGTTCCCGTGAGAGTCCTTGTGAGGGCCCCAACGCGCACCCTCACAGGAACGAACAGGCCCCAGGGCACCACCACAGGGGGCACCTGTGGCCCCGGGCACACCATCAGACGACAGCAGGGAACCCGGACGACGCGCATCCTTCCGTAATGTCACTACCAGGCCACGCCCAGCACAAGAGTCCACACCATCCCTGGCAGCGGAAGCCACCACTCCCCACTGCAGAGAGTCCCATGGCGGAGAAAGAACCGAAGGCACGCCCGAGACACAGGCACCTGCACCAGCAGGCACATGGACCTCCACCACCACGAACTGCGAAGACACCGTCAACACCCGAAGACCCAGTCACTGAAGTCACCAACATCGGCCCAGGCAGAAGAAGAATGCCGGGAACGTTTGGGCTCCGGCTGCATATCGTCAGGGCCGGAAGCGGACCTAGAAACACGGGCACCATGAGCCGGACGAACGGACGCCCAACACAGAACGGCAGCAGTCTCTATCACAGGGGGAACCGGGCCACACACAGCAGAAGGCTCCACAGCCACCCCAGAACTCAGCACATCCGGGACCCGAGGCATGAACACAGGGCGCAGCATCCGAAGATGAGGGAGAAGACGGCGACGCCACACAGGGAGCACCAGGAAGGCCCACAGTAGCAGCTTGAATAGTGACAGGATCAGGCAGACCAACCGACGATACTGCAATACCTGGAGGAGGGTCGGCAACAACTGGAGGAACGTCAGGCGTCGCAGGGGAAGCTGCAGCAGCAAACGGGACGCGCACCTCCTCAACATCTCCGAAGACTGCCTCCAGTGGGAGCGGCGGGAAATCCTCTTCTCGGAACAAGTTGACAGGAGCAGCTGGGGCCTCAGAGCATCCTGCAGCCTGATGGCCCAACAGGCCACACCAGTAACAGGTACGAGGCTGCCGGGCATAATACATCCGGACGTAGTATCCCATAAGCCGGACAGAAGAAGGTATATCCGACCGCAGGCGCATTCCCAACGTGCGAATGTTCGTTTGCCTTCCAGCATACCGCTCAGAGGAAAGCGTGTTCACCCGCACGCTGACAACAGTACCAAACCTCCTGAAGTAACGCCATAGGAGGTCTTCAGGAAACTCCAGGGGCGCCCCATGGACGCTGACATAGGTCAGGGCTCCACTATGATCCGAGATTGCCCCAGAGCCGGTATCACCCGGCAACGACAACATACATCCCTCATACCGACGGAGAAAGTCCCGGTACTCCTCCTCCCTCATGTACTTGAGAACAACCCAGTGGGCTATAACAAGCTCAACACCATAGATAGCCTCCACTGGGATATGAAGCATGTCACACATAACCAGCTCTATGTCCGAATAACCAGCCCTCTAGTGAACTCCAAGCCCACGGAGTTCACACGCACAACAGGGGAAAGATGACCTCCCATGTCAAACTTGCCACGCCAACACGCAGCCAGGCAGCAACACAAACTGGGGAGGGGGGAGCAGAGACGCCCACACCACCTGGCGACCAAAACGGCAAACACCCCAACTACCAGAGGCCACGCAACACGTCTGCACCTCACGGCAGCTCCAGGTGGACCCCGCCGGGGTGCTGATCGTTTAATTAAGAGAAATTAGCATACTAATGCGTAAGTATACTAATGCGTAATAACCGTGTAGGTAATCAACTACTGCTGCCCCATAAGCCTTGCTTATGGCAAGGCCCCATAAGCCTTGCTTATGGGGCAGCAGTAGTTGGGAGTCACACCACCCTGGCTCACGCCACAGTAAACAATTGAGAGGTTGAATTGACCTCTGATTATATTTTACAGAATATATGATTAGAATAAATTATCCAGTTATTAAGATCCCAACTGAATCAACATTGTTGATCCACATTCACCAAAGGATGGACTTTGTGCTCCGAATTATTAAATAACTCGAAAATCTCTCTCTCTTTCTCCTGCTGGAGGTGGGTATATGAGGATGGCTCGATGCCATTGCTCATTGTTCATCGTTGCTCAAAGAGTAAACTGAAGCTAAACTGTGTATGATTTTACACGGTAACTATAGCTCAGCTTGTTGGTTTACATTCGTTCTACACGTCCAGGACGGAATCAGTTCCTCTCTGACCCTCGTTCAAACATTAAGTCCTCTAGCTCTTTTGGTTCTATATCATCTGGGCAGTTAGTACATCCTGGGAGTAAGGGTGAGGTTGGGCTGGTTATAATACATGAATACAACACACCAGTGTGTTTCACCTCTTTATTAAACACTATGTTTTTAGTGTTACAACACACAAGTAATCACACATAAATATAGTGAGCATAATGTTACAACTGGCGGCAGGTGGTGTCCGAGGTTATTGGCACGTTCCAGAGTGCCACACCAGCTGATTTAGATAAACTAGACCATATTTAAGTAATTAGTAATTCACACATAATATTTAGCCCATTCAGCGACAATCATACATACAGGATGTAGTTTCAATTGCAAAATGCTGGTCCTTCGAAAGTTAAACAACTTGAGAGTTATCTTTGGTAAACTAAGCTGACAAAATACTTAAGTTTAGGTTCAATTAAACAATTCAGTATTGAATGGATTAAATTAATAATATATGACACTAATAAATTAAAACCCTCAGGAGGTGAGTGGAACACATAACAAGCCCATTATACAGCCCACTGAAGGTAAGATAAAATACTGAAATATTAACTTTACCTACATAAACCCGCAAGGCCACCACAATAGCTTCCTGATGAACCAGCAAGTTTAGCTTTGGTCTTATGGCATATCAACATCAGGAGGAGTATACAGTCCATCACAGTAAATAGTCCAAGTGAGGACTATTTCCAGGCAAATCCTATTTATATCCACCCAAATATATTAATATGTGTGTCTAACCTAAACGTGAAAGAATTCAACGATCACACGTCCTTGTAAAAACTTGATTTCCTTGCCAAATCGTCCAGCAGAGATGTTCTATATTGAAGATGGCAATGCTTGAAAAAATAATTATACTCATTTCACTTCTTCCCTCGTTTTAAGTATCAATTTAATGTAACCTAATTATCAGTGTTTCCATAACCAATTTTCTTCCATTTCCTTCCACTTCCCACAGGACAGGCTGTCCGGATCCCAACTCGTTCGGATGGTTCTGCTTTGCATACATTGACCAGTGTTATTCTGACCTGGACTGTTGGTGGACTGGCAGGGGAAGCAAGTGTTGTCTTGTTGCTGGCTGTGGCAGGTCGTGCATGAACTAAGGTCAGGAGGAACAAAGGGTACGCTACAGGAGGGGCAGAAGGGCACGCATTTGGAGCAAGTTGTAAGAGCGTTTTCATATTATCTATGAAATGATTTCAGCCAGTGGAGGCGCTGTGCAACATTCCTTAATAAAACCAGCATTACACGCGTCCAGAATATTTCCATCCATCAAGAGTACTTGGAACCTGTTGGGGAACACACTCTAAGATGCTCCAGCTCAATTGGACGAGTTGACACCTTGACTCCACAGTTTTACTAGCAACTATCAAACTCAAGATGGCAGAACTGACATGAACGTATCAAGATAGGCAAAACAACTCACAAAACTTGTAGAAATCGCACAATAAATGGACAACATCCCACAATAAATGAAAAGAGCACACAATAAAGGCAGAACAGAGCACCACATAAGAAAACCTTTTAGTGATTAGTGGAGTTTTAGTTTGTGTATCCAAACCTTTAATTTTGTATAAAGATTAAGCTTGACATTTTCCTAGTAGTACTATCACTTACATTATATATGTAGTAAGAGAACGCTTGACATTTTCCTAGTGGTATCACTTGTATTTTACTTTTATCAATGTTAGGCTTGACGTTTTCATAGAGATATATTGTCACTCTAGGTTATACCTTAACTTAGATTATAACATCTTGCTTGTAAGATTTATAGATTTCCATTTAATTTAAACTGGAAGTTTAGTAACTATAAATAGATTTATAAGACTTTATATTGTTAATCGCGTGAACCTATATATTGAAGATCTGCATATATATTTATCAAAACCTTCGTCCTTTTCTGATCGTATCCTACCCAAGACCCTTTTGTTAAATAAAGCCAGTTGCTGACTGACAGTGGCTGAATTTACAAATATAATTAAAGTTTCTGTTTGTTTTCTTCTAGGTTTTTATTTATTGATATTCTGGTAGAAAAAATATTAATATATATGTTTGTTTGAAAAAACAAGTCATATTTAAGCACTTAAATGTGTTTGACTAATACTCCCCAAGCCAGTGTGATCTTGAGGAGCTGCTAGGCCTATGTAAGTAATACTAAGCCTATTATGACCATACCCACACAACAGAAAACGATGAAACAACCACATTTCGGTCCGTCCAGGACCATTGCTGATCAAGCTGATCAAAGGACTTGATAAACGTCCAGATGGACCAATCTTGAGGTTATCTTGAGATGATTTCTGGGCTTTAGGTGTCCCCGCGGCCTGGTCCTCGACCAGGCCTCCACCCCCAGGAAGCAGCCCGTGACAGCTGACTAACACCCAGGTACCTATTTTACTGCTAGGTAACAGGGGCATAGGGTGAAAGAAACTCTGCCCATTGTTTCTCGCCGGCGCCCGGGATCGAACCCGGGACCACAGGATCACAAGTTCAGCGTGCTGTCCGCTCGGCCGACCGGCTACCAACACGTCGTCGTTTCTTTGTTTTCTGATGTGTGGTTTGGTCATCATATCTTCAGCCACGTTATTGTGACTCATTGTCTGAACATATTTTTGTCTATATATTAAGGGGATATGAAGGGTATCCGTCTCCAATCTACCTATCCATCTACCAGTCCATCTGACTATCTACCTATCTACCCATCTGTCGTCCATCTATCTATCCACCCATCTATCTAACTATTCATCTATATACCCATCTATCTATCCATCAATCTATTCACCTATCTATCCATCCACCTATCTATCAATCCATATTTTCATCTATCTATCCCTTCCTTCGAGTTAAATGGAAATAAATCTGACTGGAGATATGTAGTGAATAGGGTGCTGTAAGGTTATTTGGGTGAACCCTTTTGTCATATACATGAGTCACATAGACGAGAACATTACAAGCCACATTATCATAATTGTAAATGATGCTTAAGTTTTATGTAGCCCATTCTCCTGTCTAGATGGTACTTACAGTAACGACAAGGATCATGGTACATATTTTGACGTACTGGACAATTAGAAAGTAAAATTTGTTACTACTAAATTTGAACAAGCAAGAAAAGGTTTTGAATTTATGTTGCTAACAAAACGAAGTCTAACCTAACCGTTCTAGGTCACATGCTGTAAGAGGTCTAATTGAGTAGATATATGTGTGATATACAAGGCCTAGGAATATTTTAGGTTTGGATTTTAGCATTATTTTCTGGACTCTATAAAGTGAAATGTACCAAATTCTTTTATCTAATTGTCCAATGTGTTAATACAGTATAAACGGTGGTCCGCATAGTTACGAAAACTACTATTTGAAGAGGATTATGGGTTGGACTTATGGAAAAGTGGGAATTGAAAATGAAATTGAGGCCTTATAACGACCTGACAAAGATATACGTGAACTCCACAAATGATCGAAAGATTTGAAAATGCTTTTTAATATGAAAATTTAATATTCAAGTGTAAGACCTTGCATTTGGGGCATAAAGATGCACCCCCAAAATCTACTAGATAAACAATAGTACCTCCTTGCCGCAGATTGACTAAATCAAGGACCTAGGAGTCAGAATCCACTAATCACTAAAAATTTCACAGCAAGTTGGAGCAGTAGTAAAAAAAAAAGCCAACCAAACCCTAGGAATCTTTGACATAAACGAGAACCTTTGACATAAAGAAAAAGTAGGTAGTTCGTTAACTGTTTACATCTCTGATGGTCATTTCAACTATTGTATCCAAACATTGAGACCTCATTTTCAGTAGGCCGTATTTGTTTTAGAGAAAGTTCAACACCAACAACAAAAA
This sequence comes from Procambarus clarkii, assembly GCF_040958095.1. Classification (NCBI taxonomy): domain Eukaryota; kingdom Metazoa; phylum Arthropoda; class Malacostraca; order Decapoda; family Cambaridae; genus Procambarus; species Procambarus clarkii. The sequence continues at coordinate 8,253,298 of NC_091222.1, forward strand.
TCATCCCAGAATTAGGTCGACTTTTAAACAACAATCCTCACTTCAATCGACGCTACACCTGAAAGGCCAGTTGAAAGGATTGTTATAACTATCGTAAACTTTCGAAGTCACTAACATTGTGTTCCTAAACCCATAGAACATCAAGAGAGAGAGGACCGGAAGAACACACTCAAGAGAGCTTGATTCCGGACGTCACAGTGACACTATACATTCAATGTGGAACACCGAAACTACGCCACCATAATTCAAACAACCAAAAAGCTGACTCTAAAGCTGCCACCATGCGCATCACCACCATCTCCGCCCTTTACCCCTCTTCGCACAACCTCCAAACCAGACATTAAATCTGCTTTCCATCCATCCATATCAGCGTCTCCGTCACCATAAAACCCTGAATAACGATGTAGCACAACCTTCACCGACTTCCGGGAACAATTCCCATGGACAATCACAGTGCAATCCATGGGGATTGCACTGTGAATCACACAAAAGCTCGCTCTGTCCAACTTTCCGACTCATGTCAACGTCACGTACCTCAACATTAACCACAGCAGTGGACACACCTAGCTTTCACCTTCCCTTACTTCCGGAGGAGCCGGGAGGGACTAGAGTCTTTCTCTCTCTCTCTCCCCTGAATCAAGAGAAAGGAAGCCTACTCTTTTTCTCTTGAACTTCTGAACCAAATCTCCCTCATGACCTGAACTATCAGACACATACTTTTTCTTCTGTGGCATATTTTCGAGCGTCTCTCATCGCAATTTTTAACCTTTTCGATGTTGCAATTCACGTCCAGAAAACAAAGTCTCCATCTTGGTAACATCAACCTACCTTCATCACAACCAACAATTATCTTCTCCGACACTACATAAGATTGTCGAGCTTCATTCTCCACGATACCAGTGACTGGCGACTGGGCAGGCCGAACAACTCTACCAGCACTGCCTTCTTAAACAGGACCATCACCTGATTCTTTCACAGCTTCGCCAGCCTTCTCATTATTATCTTGTGTCCCAGTTTCTTCATCAGCGGAAAGTCATCTTTTGAAAACACATTCGCCCAGCCTACTGGAGCAACTCTGCACAAAGCAGCCATGTCTCCAGGCATTCCGCACTTAAAGCATGTCCGTTCCTTACCCTGGTAAAGAGCATGTACCATACAGCCAGCCACCTTCAGTGATGAAGGAATCCCCCTCAATAACTTTATTGCCACCATTCTTTGGCCCGTAAGAAGTCTTGCAGGCCTCGATGTAAACCATTGCAGACAAATATATAGGACGCTACCATACCGGAAGCATTCCCTACACTGCCACATACCGGCCTTTCCTGACGTTCATACGCCTCCATGAAGCATCGGAACGTCGAGGACTTCCCAAACTTCAAAATAACTCTTCCGTTTCGTAACTTCAGAATCCCACAGAGGTCCTCTGTCTTGATATTGAAGTCTTTGATAACGACCTCACACAGCGTTGCGGAGTCCATCTGCCAAGCAAACTCAGACATGCTGACAATGACCTCCGGCACACCCCATTCACACACATTATCACAATACTGCTGCTGCCGACAGCAATATAGCGGATTAATCACCCGCGCTTGTACAGAAATGAGCCCTGCCACTTATCCAAAGGTCCACAACACCAAGACAATAGTTTGACCTCTGCTGTGGTCATTGCCTGACTACTATTTCGACAATTGAAGCTGTAAATAATTAAATAATAGTAATTCATTGTGTCTGGGGACATGGTACCCAGAGTGTATTCATACACGTTAGTCCCGTCCCCGAAAGCTCTAATAACTTACCCCGCTCAGGAAATTGTCCTCCTACAAATTAAATCACTTTTTGCTCTAATGTGCACTCAGTGAAAGTAAACAGAAAGTTTACTTTCTGTTTACTTACTCAGTGAGTAAGTAAGTAATTTACTTACTTTACTTACTTACTCAGTGAAAGATGACAGAAAGACGTAATTTAAAACAAAATAGGCTCACATAAGTGACGTACTGACCCGTTTTCTCTGTTGGATTCTCTGGCTTAGGCTGTTAGGTTAGGAGAGGACACTTGCAACTAAGTTTTCATGAAGTTTTGAAACCTTAGGAGAACTTCATGCCCTCCTGACCTACCAGAGGACCTTTAAGTTGATGTTCTGGAAAAAAATCCACAGTTCATTTCCCATTTATTTTTCACTAGCTGTACCCAGCCACAGCAACCGTCCCCTGTCTCCCAGTCCTCCCCACCATTCCCCCCTCCCCGTCCCTTTGTGCTCCCAACCATTCCCCACTCCCCTGTCCCCTCGTCCTCCCCACCATTCCCCCCTTTCTCGTCCCTTTGTCCTCCCCACTGTTCCCCCCCTTTCCTGTCCCTTTGTACTTCCCCACCATTCCCCACTCCAGCGTTCTCTAGTGATCCTAACCATCTTCCACACCCCCGTCCCTTCGTTCTCCCTACCATTCATTCCTCCCCCCATCCCTTCGTCCTCCCCACCATTCTCCATTCCCCTGTCTCCTCATCCCCCACCATCCCCAGCTCCCCTGTCCCCTCGTCCACCCAACCATTACCCCTCCTCTGTTCCCTCGTCTATCGCACGATCCCCCACTCTTGTCCTCTTGTCCCCTCGTCCTCCCCACCATTCCCTACTCGTCCGATGCATTCCCAAATGATCTGATGTTCTCTTCACTGAAATATAAAAAATAAAAAAAAAACGGTTAAGTTAAAAAAAGTTAGAAAACGAAATAAAAAATGGATTTTTTTCAAAATAAACAATACTCACGAAATAAACTGTATGGTAAACAACACAGCTTAACTCCAACGCAATGTCACACAAAATAATTACATTAAAATTAAAATAAATCGAAATTTATGAAAATTCAATTTATCAATGAAATCGGAACATTGAAATGGAATCGTAACATATTTAGTATAGCATGTGTTGGTCGTATGTGCAACAGATGGCACTGTTTTTCAGAAGTGCATGTTTTTACCTGTCACAGAGGAGGCATCTATATAGTAGGTATATAAAAAGACGCGCCTATTTGAATGCAACGTTGTATCCAAATTTCAAAGCAATTGGTGAAGAACTTTTGGAAATTACAGCATGTGTTGCTCTTACGTCCACCAGATGGTGCTGTTTAAAAAAAAAAGCATGCAGTTTATGTTTTTTCCCTGTCACAAGTGAGGCATGTATATAGTATATATATAAAAAGACGCACCTATTCGAATGCAACAATGTGTAAAAATTTCAAAGCCATCGGTAAAGAGGTTTCGAAGATTTCCCTCATATGAAAAACACATGAAAAACACAGTTTTTCAGAAAAAGCATGTTTTTTCTTTTACCGTCACAGATGTGACGTCTATATAGTATGTATATAAAAACCTGCTCGGATGCGAATGGAATGTTGTGTGAAAATTTCAAAGCAATTGGTGAAGAACTTCCGGAGATTAGCGGTTATGCACAAACAAACATTTCCATTTTTATTTATATAGATTTTCAAATTACGGCCTTTTTGGCTGTAGCACATAAGAGTGAAAAGTGACGTAAATTATAGGAGGACGGGTTGCCCAGGATGAAGCCACACATTACTCTGACCTACCTGACCTGACCAAGCTGATCATGAGTACCTACTTACTGCTAGGTGAATGTGGACATTAGGTGATAGGCAATGCCCCCAACCATTTTTGTCCTGCTTGGGATTCGAACCCGGAATTCTCTATTTTTTTTTATTGATAAAAATAAACACAATATGTACAAAAACGGACAAGAAACACTATGCAAAACATAGGACATGAAACAGACATAAAGTAGAAGACACATAACAGACAGGACCCAGAACCTCGTACATTTATTCAGAACAGAAACAGAAATGGGAAAAAGCAATGAGTAAGTAGATATTTCTTAGCCTGTTGCTACCAGCAAAAATGAATTGTTAATTAGGGGAGAAAGTGGGGTCAATGGTGTGTTTGAGGTCATTGACTTGGAATCGGAGGCGTGGTTGCCGGTAGAGACCAGGAGATTGAGGCAGGTCGCCTAGAGGTACCACTAGAGAGTATTGTAAGGTGGGAGGCTATATGTGGTTATTCCATTGGTGCACAGGTGTTTGAGGTCATTAATCATTGTTGTTCAATGATTTTGGGTGTTTTAACCCACTGTTTTTTCATAATTATCAGATACTCAATAACATAGTGGTTTCATGATTTTGGGGTGTTTTAACTACTGTTTTCATAATTATCAGGTACTCAAGTGACCTTAGTCAAACTCCACTTAAATAGGATAAAGGAGGTAAAAGAACCGGGAGATTGAGGTGTGTTCGGTTGCAGGTGTCTCTGTAGAGACACACAGCACCTCATCTCCATACTCACAGTAGGGATTGTCAAGTGTGCCATATGTTGTTGATGGATGGGTGAGCAGGTGTTTGAGGTCATTGACCTGGTAACCACTGTTTCCATAATTATCAGATATTCTAGTGACCTTAGTCAAATTTCACTTAAATCAAATAAAGGATGGTAAAAGAAATAATAATCTGTTTTATAAATATATTAACAATGTACATAGAGCCTTAAATATAGAACATGTAAACTTACTATAATTCTGTAACCGTCCTCATAGTAGTGACTGACAAGTGCCCGTCTCCTTGACCATAAATCTGTAGTGGGTTCTTCTTCTCCCCCCATCTCCTCCTCCTCATCCACTCCCTGACTTGATGGGTCATCTTCTGGTGTGGCGATGATGGTTGGATCGAGATCCTCCTCAAGTCCATCACTGCCGTGCATTTCTTGGGGTGTTGTACAGGAGTGTGATTCTACCAGTATATCTGGGTGACCATAAGCTAAGCTACAGTATTTATTTAAGTAAAAGCAGTTATCATCGAAGGCACTTAAACTACGTTTAGTATTCAAAGTGGTAATCATCTGCCCACTCACATTTCTAATTTGTGAATATTGAAAAGAGTCCACCTCCCCATTACTATCTTGGATCTCTTTAAAATGTCTATGTGTTATTAACCTTAGTTAATAACTAAGCACGAGGAATAACTTTGCACAGCACGAGGAATACCCTTAATAGCAGTAATGGAATTGTAGTTGTCATGCAATAACCCCCTGTACATCTTAGGTTTTATAGTAATGACTTCGAAGATGTGTCGGTCTGAAACTTCAGACTTTAAAAGTCCTAAAACACCCATTCTATTAGGGTCATACAAAGGGTGAGTTGTAGGGAAGTTGCTGGTATCCATCCATGACTTTAGGGGCTCTTTTCCCATTTCTCGGAAGATGTCATCCACCCCTTCCATTTTAAAAATAAAACTGTCTGTATCACTGTAGACCAGTTTAACATTATTTTTGAAATGCACTTTGTACCAAAAATGACACAGGGAGTATTTTGCAAGTTCTAGGATCTGGAATCCTATATAGTTGGGGTGGGTTATTTTGATGAATGGTCTCAAACTGATCGACAATAATTTATTGTCTGATAGGTGAATCATACATTTAAAGAATGGATTCTTCAACTCACGTAAAAAGCCCCTGGAAGAAGTCACTAGTTTGGTGTCAATGGCATAACGAGCTGGATTTAATAGTGTTTTTCCAAAAACACTGTTGGTAAGTAGCTTGAAGAGTGACTTCCTATCCCTTGTCGTGGAAGCGTTTCAATTTTTAACATTGGTCTCGACGAAGTTAGCTATTTAATCCCCCTGACGAAACTCATAAATTGATTGTACAGTCTCAACTTCAAGACCTAAATTAATAAATAGCTGTAACAGAACTAGAGAAGTAAAATATTGTTTTTTGGAGGGAGATGATCTTGAGGTTATCTTGAAATAATTTCGGGGCTTTTAGTGTCCCCATGGCCCGGTCCTCGACCAGGCCTCCACCCCCAGGAAGCAGCTTGTGACAGCTGACTAACACCCAGGTACCTATTTACTGCTAGGTAACAGGGGCATAGGGTGAAAGAAACTCTGCCCGTTGTTTCTCGCCGGCGCCTGGGATCGAACCCAGGACCACAGGATCACAAGTCCAGCGTGCTGTCTGCTCGGTCGACCGGCTCCCTCATACACATACAGGCTCCTGATCTCCAAATCAGTTTAACAATTTTTTGAGGGAGTTTTATGATGTTATTTTGTTCTAATAGTTCCCCACTATAAGGTGAGATATCCGCCATACTTATTTCCCTATGATACAGACATAGGGGGCAGGTCGTCAGTTAGTCTAGCTATGTCAGGTCTTATGTGTTTGGTGTTAATCAAGAGCCAGTAACCTTTGTTAGAGGAGAAAGGTTCTTCCTGCATTTACTTCCCCCTCAATAATAAAAGAGCTCATCTCATCAGACGATAGTCTCTTTAAGCCCCAATAAGGCAATTTCTTAGACATACAACGCCCATAAAGGGAGTTGAAGTCAAGATAGAGTAAATAGGAAGATCTATTCTCCTGAGGGTTTATTAATGGGTTGACTTCGCGATAGTTGGCCCTAACATAGCTCCAAACAACGGTTGTAAAGCCCCCTCGTATATTAGATGAGAGTTGATTATGTAAAGTGACATCCGCACACAATTCTAGTGATTTTTGCTGCTTTTCAAGAAGCAGTAGTAAGAGTAACCTGGTAGACTACAATAATGTGTTAATTCCAATGAATAGATATCTCCTAGTATCCCCCAATGATAACTAAAAATATCATCGAGTAAACCAAAGTCACACCTAAGATAAACAAGGAGATGATCTTTTAATGTTGCACATACTGCTGACTCCCATACTAATTAAGAATGTCTATATTCACTCGAAGTGATACCTGATTTTTTCAGTGAATTGTAAAACTTTTCAATAGGTGGAAGTGATGTTTCATTGAAGCAGCTGAGTTTGGTGGCATATTCATATGGGAAAAAAAATTTCCCTCCCAAGAGCAGATGGTGACTCTTTATGGTTAAATTATCTATCATTTTACGGGTGAATGTTAAGGGACTGCCAGAATCAAAGTGTGCCTTTACTAGGGACGAAAGACTCCCCGTGATAAAAGCCAGTGAATCAAGAAATTTAAGCTTTCCTATTTCTACCTTTTTAAAAATTTGGTCCTCTGCTTCATTAGGATGTTGCTTTCAACATTTGGTCCCATCTCAATTTTTTTTTTAATTAATCCCATGTTATATGACATATTGTGAGCAATTAGGACTAAACACTCTAACATGTTTCCATGTCTCAAATTACAATAGTTACATAGAGCTCCAAGGTAATTTGGTTTTCCCTTTAAATGATCGTGGTGTTGAACTCTGTGATTGGTTGGGGTAAATATCCCCTCACAAAACTGACAGCGTGCTTGTATCCTAAAGTGTACCACATCCTCCAAAGACATGTCTATTTCATAATTGGAGAAAGTGGATCTAATAATTTCCCATTTGACAGGTACTTGCTCCATGAAATGAGTGTCACTGTCACCCCCAAAATATATAAATTTATCAATGACAGTGTGGTTCCTATTGACAATTATATAACTGTATGCTATGGGTCTATGTATGGCTGTGACAGAACCAACACAATCATCGGTACTCAGGAGACATTCAAAATCGAAGAATGCCAGATGTGAAGGTGGCATAACCCTTCCCTGTGTTCTTAAAACTTAAAGACTGCCCTGGTGGGGGTAAATCATTTTCTGGGTGAGGTTGCAGGAAGATGAGTGATTTGAGAGGTCACCAGAATCATGATATTTCTAAAGGCAGTTTCTACAGAAAATGGTCTTTCGGTAATAGCTACGTGTAAAGTTATGCAAGAATTTATTAAAATTCTTAATTGGTGCCACATGCGACTCCCCCAACAGCAATAATGGCAAAATGACTGAGTACTGCTTGCTTCCACGCCGAGAAAGTGAGTCGTGATGCACACCATCTGTATGTTGTTTATTGATTACAAATATATTGACACTTCGATTCCCATTCTCTAATTTGGTAATATCTTACCATGAGAGTGGGAGGGATATATGGTGATGTCGGATCATTTTTTTCATCCTATTATAAAACTCTACAAGTCTTCCTATCCGCCGCCACCTCCACCCTTGTTGTGAAGCCATGAAGGCAGCAAGAAACTGAATTATGCAAGTTTTGTTGTTGGTGGGATTTGGGTTGAAGGCTTCCTTTCTCCCCCTGAAAAGGGGGGATATGGTACATAATCGCCTAATATAGATTACACGATACCGATACTGATGACGATTTTGAGGATATCGACATTATATAAGATAAATCCACTACCTTCAGTCTCTGAAAGGAGCTCCTCTAATCTTAAAAGGAGGCAATCAACCCAACTATCTATAAGCCCCCCTACCTCCTCAAGTGCTACCAACCTAGCAGGTGACATTATGAAATGTTCCCTATAGTCATCCTCTGTGAGCCCCCTGCTCTAAAAGGGTTAGTTTTAATTGCAGCAAGATTTTAGCGGACCAAGTAAAATTACCATGTACCACGAGAGAATTCATGTAATTCTCTATGTGTTTAGTGTAGTATGACCTAAAATTACTTAGCAGACCTATAGGGTCCAAAGCATACCTCCTAGGGATTCAATATTCCAATCTAGTAAAGAGGTTCCCCAGGGCCCCGTCCCTATTAATTAAGTTGGGGTGATCGAAGGACTCATCCTCATCCGTCAAATTTTCATCACTCATCACTTCCCCACCTTGAGATTTACCGTGGTCTCTAACTCCACTGGGACCTGGTTGTGCATTATCATATATTACCCAACACAATTGTGTTGTGTTTAGCTATTGATTAAGGGGTGTTTGTGATTGATGGAAAGTGTCCTCTGCAAAAAATATATAGTATTAGCACTAAAGCCCCCGCTATAACCTCACCAACTACACATAAGGAAAAATAAATAAAAATAAAGGGGAGTTATTTCACTTACCTCGAGGACATGCTTGGAGGTGTTGTAAAAACGAGCCCTCAAACAGAGAAGTCCCACAACATTCATAAATCGAAGGAAGAGTGTATCTTCGATGAAGTGGTGCCACACTTGAAACACAGGAACCGCACCGAATAATTTCTTAGCCCTCCCGCAGGAAGCTCTGTGAAAACCACTGGACTGCACAAAGACATCTTCCCCACGGAAGAGGTAAGTGTATGTTGAGTGGGGACCCGTGGTGTGTTCCTTGCCTCCGGAGATATATATATATAGATTTATATGTTTGTGTGTGTGTGTGTGTGTGTGTGTGTGTGTGTGTGTGTGTGTGTGTGTGTGTGTGTGTGTGTATCACGAAATTTAACACTTGATGAAAAATGTGACAGTGTTAGACCAAGGAGGAAGAATTGAAACAGGAATTTCCTTAAATACTTTTGTATATTAAAACATCTACAGAAGGAATGATTCCTTCTGAAGATTTATCAATATACGAAAGTAGACTTAAAGAAATTCTTGTTTCAATACTTCCTCCGTCCGTGGTCTGACACTGTCATATGTATATATATATATATATATATATATATATATATATATATATATATATATATATATATATATATATATATATATATATATATATATATATATATATATATATATGTATATATATATATATACATATATATAAATATATATATATATATATATATATATATATATATATATATATATATATATATATATATATATATATATATATATATATATATATATATATATATATATATATATATATGTCGTACCTAGTAGCCAGAACGCACTTCTCAGCCTACTATGCAAGGCCCGATTTGCCTAATAAGCCAAGTTTTCATGAATTAATTGTTTTTTGACTACCTAACCTACGTAACCTAACCTAACCTAACTTTTTCGGCTACCTAACCTAACCTAACCTATAGAGATAGGTTAGGTTAGGTTAGGTAGGGTTGGTTAGGTTCGGTCATATATGTAGGTTAATTTTAAGCCCAATAAAAAAAAATTGCCCTCATACAGAATGAAATGGATAACTTTATCATTTCATAAGAAAGAAAATTGATAAAATATATTAATTCAGGAAAACTAGGCTTATTAGGCAAATCGGGCCTTGTATAGTAGGCTGAGAAGTACGTTCTGGCTACTAGGTACGACATATATATATATATATATATATATATATATATATATATATATATATATATATATATATATATATATATATATATATATATATATATATATATATATATATATATATATATATATATATATATATATATATATATATATATATATATATATATATATATATATATATATATATCGTATCTAGTAGCCAGAATGCAATTCTCAGCCTACTATGCAAGGATCGATTTGCCTAATAGGCCGAGTGATTTTCTTTATTTTCAATACCTAGTAGTCATACCTAGTAGTCAGAATGCACTTCTCAGCCTACTGTGCAAGGCCCGATTTGCCTGGTAAGGCAAGTAAGTTTTCCTTCATTTATATATTTTTCTATTTTTTCTTATGAAATGATTAAGCTATCCATTTCATTATGTACTGGTTCATTTTTTAAAATTTGAGTCAAAACTAAGGTAGATATATGACCGAACCTAAACTACCCTACAGTCTTTGAAACCAGTCGGTGTGTGTACGGGGTCATACAGTGAAGTTGGTGAACTCTACCACCCTCACCCACCACTCCCCAATCTCTCCCTTTACTCTCCCCCAAATCACCAACTGCCCCCTTTGCCCTCCTCCTCCTTTCTCCCCCCCCATCCCTACGGTCCTCCCTGGTACAATCATCTGTATTTAAAAGAGCCCCACACCCGTACTTGTTTCAGTAGGATGGCTACTGAGTCTCTCTGCTCGGTCACCGCCAAACCACCACCACCATGGCCAGCCAAAACTTGCTGTTCATCGAGTCCGACATAGCGGACCGAGACTCGTTCGGTATGGGAGACGTAATCGCATACAAATTGCCAGCTACTTTTGTGAGGCCCTACGGACTGGCATCCATAGTGTGAAAGACCTGCCCCTATGCTCGTGTGGAGAGGAAGGGTCTCTCCTATACCAACCGAGCCATCATACGTGACCGTGCCACCCCCAGAGATGTTGAGATGACGATTGCCCCCAGAGCCTAGCAACGTCAGACCCCAGCCTCGTCTTTCAACTGACCATGGCTGCTCTGATAACTGCATTTGGGACCAATAGGTCCCATTGAAGCTAACGTCTTCGCCCAGCAACAGGTCCAAACCAGCGCGGATTCGAACTACGTTTCAAACATCACCCGGGACACAGCCCAAAATCGGCTTTATTGGTTGAAGACAGCACTCACCAAGCTGGGGAAAATGATCCTCAAGATACCGACGGTTTACCGTCTTGTGTTGCCATAATAAATATACTCTTCTCGAAACGAATTGACGGTCTAATCAAAGATGATGAAGGGTCTGTATTGATTTCTATGCTACTCTTAAACGTAAGGGTCGTACTAAGAGCCTAGAGCATTTAATATATACATTTCTACCAAAAACCAACATCTTATCACAAAACGTCGAATATATGACTTCCGAACTTAGTCGTCATATTACAACCGATATGAAACTGAGTTTTAAAGTTGATTTTATCACTTGTTTCTCGGGTAAAAAGCCAATTCTTTCCTATGATCCATCTTTAGAGAGAGTGTTACTAACCTCCCACTCTTAACAGTGGCGAAGGTGGATCTTTAAATTCCCTTCATCTCCAATTCAAACAAAGAATTGCCAATATTCTTGGTTTCGACAGCAAGCGCAAATACACTATTTTATCAGACAAAAACAGATAACCTTACAAGCGCCTCCAAGATTATAGGTTTATTCCTCCCAAACAATGATGGGGGGGTGCGATTACTTTTTAGTTTATTGCGCTATAATGGAACCAGAAAGATATGGGGGACAGATTGTTAATATCTTGGATGCATTCAGCTACCATGATTCATATTCTAAAGGGGCACACACCCTAATGTACAAGACAATAAATACCAACATCTTAAAGAAAATCAGTCTTAAGATTACTGATTTGGGGAAAATGTACTTGGTGACGTGATCTAGCGGTAAACGAGATGTGAAGAGTGCCTTGAAGATGCATGGTTTTGACGCCCTTAAAACTGTGGGGAGGAAATTGGTCACAAGCAGTAGAATTAAAAGGCTCTTTAGGAGAAAGGCTCCTACTAAAACATTCGAATGAATAGAAAATGTAAACAGAGTCTTTGCTAAAAAGATGATATATTTTCGCTTACTAAATTACCCTTACCCCTATATTGTCAACCCATGTCTGTTTTTTTAAACAACGCTGTTTGTCGACCTAATTGTATTTGTGCTGCTTTTTCTGCCATGTTCCCCCCTATTTTATTTTTATTTTTATTTGTTTTTCAACACATTTTATACCTTAATCTCAATTAGTATTAGGTTTTAGTCTTTAGTGTTTTTCCTGCCCGAAATGTTTTGCATTATAGTGGCTTTAGACATTGTATGTACTAGCTCTATCTATACATCTATCAATTTTTGCAAAACCTCTTGTATGTATGTACTTTCCCTGAATAAACATTTATTTATTTATTATTTATTTATTTCTTACGGTGGTCTAGAGCACTGGTGGCTTGCTTCTTATTGTGTTCACGTTGTATCTCCAGCTCGCGTTCTTTTAAGTCTAGCTGTTCCCTCTCACGCTCACATTGGAATTCAACCTGCTCACGTTGAAGGCAGCTTGTTCTTTCTGGAGCTGAAGAGCTTCCCTCTGAAGGGTGGCTTCGCGTTCCTTCCTTTGGAGGGTTTCCTTGTTCTTTCAGACGTTCGCGTTCAGCATTTGCGAGTTCTAGCTTCATTTTCATGGCTGCCAAGACGTTCTTGTCTGTAATTAAGTAATGTCCATGAGATTCAGGAGAAATAGCATCATTGTCTAATAAGTGGCCCAGGATGAGGTTGTGCAAATCAGTTTTAGTGGCTCCATGTGAGGCTGTAAGGTTGTACTCATTTACTAGAGTCAGCATCTCCGCCGTGGTGGCACGAACTAGTGTGCTCACTTCATCGTTTGTATTCTGTCTAAATGTGGAAAGACGAAACACGGTGAATGATAGCAGATATATGCAAGAGAATACTCAGGTGGATGTACCAAAATAGGAAATGTCAGAGTGACAGGATGACGTGGCAACGTCAAACTATCCTGTTAAACTTAATAGGTTACAATTAAGATAAAAAATGAAACTAAGCGTTACAAGAAAGTAGGGAATTTTGTTCCCGGTACTCTATATGACGAGGATAAGGTCAAGAGGGATCCTACTTTAATGTCGAGACAATTGTCTCGAAGGTAGTCCAAAAGATGTAAGGATTTCTTACCTTGTCTCTAATGACAAGAACAACGGTAAGAGGATTCCTACTAAAACTAGATAGTACTTACAGAATTAACAATCTTTGTGCTCTGGAAAAGAATGTTAACTCCCTACCTGTGTAAGTACCATATCTCTGATCGACGCGTAGGGGTGCGAAGTGTCAATTAATGACGAGAACTGCTTGTAGGGGTTCCAACCTTACAGCATAGTCCGTGCGAGAGGAACTTTGGCCCCCCTATATCCTCCTACGTTCGAGTTGCAAAGATGTGGGTGTGTCGTGATGCTGAACCCCGGTTCATTCCGAACACAGCGATTACACAGCACATAACACCTTGCCTCAGCAACCGTTACTACCGCCGTGTACTCCTACACACACCAGACCTTTGAGGCGTACCACTAGGTTTGTACTGGAACACAATGAATGAACATATGGAAGGTATTTAAAGGCCGTCGGGTTTTGTCATTTAATTACAAAGAATAGACTCTGACAAATAATAACATATTAACATACTCTATTAGGTCAATACACTTCCAATACCCATAGACCACTTGACCTCCATGATCACCACCCACACTCGTAACTTCCGCCTAAGTCCCTAATACGGAATGATTACTACAATGCTCCACACCCGGTTAGTCTTTCATTCAATACTCACATACTGCAGACTTAACTTGGTCACTAAGATCACATCAGGTTCTCGCATAGCTGTCTGCTACACTTCGCTACTGCCGCAAACGGAGATCCAGAGGACTTCTCAGTTCAACTCCCACAATCAGACTGACTTTAGCCAACCATGGCCTCAAAACATTTCACCACGCCTCTCTAGGAAGGTATAATCCGATTAACCTTATCCCTAGAGCGGTAACCTTGATCCTAGAAGCCTGACGAAGAATAATTCCTCTTTCCAGGAATTATTAATTTGGCTAAACGGCTTCGGTCTTAATCCATTGACCTTTCTTAGATATGTGATCCATAGTCTGTCTACTTAACACGTACTTCCAATCATCATTCGTTAAGTGTTGTAGTAATGATCCTCTAGCTAATAATTCCTACTAACTTGTGGATTACAACACCACTCCCCTCCTTAAACACGCATATGTCCCCATATGCATCATTGCAATGGTTCCATTAGTGCAAGGACCTGGAGGATGCACCCACCATATATGTACAACTAAAAAATCATCCAATAAGTTCATCATACACACGATGAAATAAATTAAAATTTTCCCCGACATGACTCTCAACACTTCTCCAACATATACATTATATTCACATCATAGCACAGATAAAATAGTCTGTAATCATTTTTCCCATCTCCAACAATGCACATATACCTAAACTGCTGACATATAATTACATACAAACATAACCATAAAATTACATGGACCAGAATGCTGGCACTTAAACAGAAATGACACTAGTCATTAATATATACACACACATTTATATGTAATTATATGTCATTAATATATACACACACATATATATCTAAGGTTTTTCATCCTTAGTAATAAGTTACTAACAATTTAACATCTTGCCCTGTACTGTTGACATAAGGGCTTACAATGGTCACACAATGTTTCACTGGCCTCCTCCACAATTGGCAACATCACTTCTCTTGTCTTCGTGTCCCATGGTTGCTAGGTGATAGATCCTCCATGACCCAGACAAAACCCAGGCTGTCCAGCCTGGTGAATGTTGTCAATCGATTCTATTTCATGTAGTATCACGATATGTGATTTGGCCTTCAAATCTCAGAATTTCGCATAATATTGCATTTTAAGGAAGTTTTCTTGCATTTTGTTTCGTACGAAAAATCATCGAATTTAGCAATATTTTGACGTTTATCATCCCCTTTTCCTTTATGTGATTTAAACAAAATATCAACGAATTAGCAATATTTTGCTGTTTTTCCACGTTTTTGTGAATTTTCAGTCTATGGGTATTAATTCATATATATACGATAAAAATGATGCAAACACATAATTGATTAGATAATAACCTTAAATACTTCATTTTCAATCATCTATTTGTTTCTCGTTAAAATACTGAGTAAGATATAGAAAAGGAGAGAGGTTCGGTTTTTATTGCATATATCGACGTTTCATCCGGATTAGAGCGTTTTTACGTGTACATCTTCCCTCGGTAATATAAACGGAAAATCAAGAACATTTTAGTTAATTCTAATGAAAACACATTGTTTTTTATCATTTGTATTGGAAACAACATTGTCATATGTCTTTTCTTGGATCTAAATAATACGAAACCTCGCTCTATGATTTGAAGGTAAAATCCTCAAATATGGTAAAATAGTGATTTTTTCACGTTAATCATGTAGTTTGATATTACGTAAATATATTCATTTTTACCAATATTTCGATACTATTTCATGTAGTATCACGATATGTGATTTGGCCTTCAAATCTCAGAATTTCGCATAATATTGCATTTTAAGCAAGTTTTCTTGCATTTTGTTTCGTACGAAAAATCATCGAATTTAGCAATATTTTGACGTTTATCATCCCCTTTTCCTTTATGTGATTTAAACAAAATATCAACGAATTAGGCAATATTTTACTGTTTTTCCACGTTTTTGTGAATTTTCAGTCTATGGGTATTAATTCATATATATACGATAAAAATGATGCAAATACATAATTGATTAGATAATAACCTTAAATACTTCATTTTCAATCATCTATTTGTTTCTCGTTAAAATACTGAGTAAGATATAGAAAAGGGGAGAAGTTCGGTTTTTATTGCATATATCGACGTTTCATCCGGATTAGAGCGGTTTTACGTGTACATCTTCCCTCGGTAATATAAACGGAAAATCAAGAACATTTTAGTTAATTCTAATGAAAACACATTGTTTTTTATCATTTGTATTGGAAACAACATTGTCATATGTCTTTTCTTGGATCTAAATAATACGAAACCTCGCTCTATGATTTGGAGTTAAAATCCTCAAATATGGTTAAATAGTGACTTTTTTTCACGTTTTTCTTTTAGTTTGATACTACGTAAATATATTCATTGTTACCAATATTTCGATTCTATTTCATGTAGTATCACGATATGTGATTTGGCCTTCAAATCTCAGAATTTCGCATAATACTGCATTTTAAGGAAGTTTTCTTGCATTTTGTTTCGTACGAAAAATCATCGAATTTAGCAATATTTTGACGTTTATCATCCCCTTTTCCTTTATGTGATTTAAACAAAATATCAACGAATTAGGCAATATTTTGCTGTTTTCCACGTTTTTGTGAATTTTCAGTCTATGGGTATTAATTCATATATATATACGATAAAAATGATGCAAACACATAATTGATTAGATAATAACCTTAAATTCTTCATTTTCAATCATCTATTTGTTTCTCGTTAAAATACTGAGTAAGATATTGAAAAGGGGAGAAGTTCGGTTTTTATTGCATATATCGACGTTTCAGCCGGATTAGAGCGGTTTTACGTGTACATCTTCCCTCGGTAATATAAACGGAAAATCAAGAACATTTTAGTTAATTCTAATGAAAACACATTGTTTTTTATCATTTGTATTGGAAACAACATTGTCAAATGTCTTTTCTTGGATCTAAATAATACGAAACCTCGCTCTATGATTTAAAGGTAAAATCCTCAAATATGGTAAAATTGTGACTTTTTCACGTTAATCATGTAGTTTGATATTACGTAAATATATTCATTTTTACCAATATTTCGATACTATTTGATGTAGTATTACGATATGTTATTTGGCCTTCAAATCTCCGAATTTCGCATAATATTGCATTTTAAGCAAGTTCTCTTGCATTTTGTTTCGTACGGAATATCATCGAATTTAGCAATATTTTGACGTTTAACATCCCCTTTTCCTTTATGTGATTTAAACAAAATTTCATCGAATTAGGCAATATTTTGCCGTTTTTCCACGTTTATGTGAATTTTCAGTTTATTGGTATTAATTCATTAAATATACGATAAAAATGATGCAAACACATAATAATTATGATTAATGATTAAAATGATTAGATAATAACCTTAAATCCTTCACTTTCAATCATCTATTTGTTTCTCGTTAAAATACTGAGTAAGATATTGAAAAGGGGAGAAGTTCGGTTTTTATTGCATATATCGACGTTTCAGCCGGATTAGAGCGGTTTTACGTGTACATCTTCCCTCGGTAATATAAACGGAAAATCAGGAACATTTTAGTTAATTCTAATGAAAACACATTGATTTTTATCATTTGTATTGGAAACAACATTGTCATATGTCTTTTCTTGGATCTAAATAATACGAAATCTCGCTCTATGATTTGAAGTTAAAATCCTCAAATATGGTTAAATAGTGACTTTTTCACGTTTTTCATGTAGTTTGATACTACGTAAATATATTCATTTTTACCAATATTTCGATTCTATTTCATGTAGTATCACGATATGTGATTTGGCCTTCAAGTCTCAGAATTTCGCATAATATTGCATTTTAAGCAAGTTTTCTTGCATTTTGTTTCGTACGAAAAATAATCGAATTTAGCAATATTTTGACGTTTATCATCCCCTTTTCCTTTATGTGATTTAAACAAAATATCATCGAATTAGGCAATATTTTGCCGTTTTTCCACGTTTTTGTGAATTTTCAGTCTATGGGTATTAATTCATATATATACGATAAAAATGATGCAAACACATAATTGATTAGATAATAACCTTAAATACTTCATTTTCAATCATCTATTTGTTTCTCGTTAAAATACTGAGTAGGATATTGAAATGGGGAGAAGTTCGGTTTTTATTGCATATATCGACGTTTCAGCCTTATTAGAACGGTTTTACGTGTACATCTTCCCTTGGTAATATAAACGGAAAATCAGGAACATTTTAGTTAATTCTAATGAAAACACATTGTTTTTTATCATTTGTATTGGAAACAACATTGTCATATGTCTTTTCTTGGATCTAAATAATACGAAACCTCGCTCTATGATTTGAAGGTAAAATCCTCAAATATGGTAAAATAGTGATTTTTTCACTTTAATCATGTAGTTTGATATTACGTAAATATATTCATTTTTACCAATATTTAGATACTATTTCATGTAGTATCATGATATGTGATTTGGCCTTCAAATCTCAGAATTTCGCATAATATTGCATTTTAAGTAAGTTTTCTTGCATTTTGTTTCGTACGAAAAATCATCGAATTTAGCAATATTTTGACGTTTATCATGCCCTTTTCCTTTATGTAATTGAAACAAAATATCATCGAATTAAGCAATATTTTGCAGTTTTTCCAAGTTTATGTGAATTTTCAGTTTATTGGTATTAATTCATTATATATATACGATAAAAATGATGCAAACACAAAATAATTATGATTAATGATTAAAAAGATTAGATAATAACCTTAAATACTTCATTTTCAATCAACTATTTGTTTCTCGTTAAAATACTGAGTAAGATATTGAAAATTTGAGAAGTTCGGTTTTTATTGCATATATCGACGTTTCAGCCGGATTAGAGCGGTTTTACGTGTACATCTTCCCTCGGTAATATAAACAGAAAATTAAGAACATATTAGTTAATTCTAATGAAAATACATTGTTTTTTATCATTTGTATTGGAAACAACATTGTCATATGTCTTTTCTTGGATCTAAATAATACGAAACCTCGCTCTATGATTTGGAGTTAAAATCTTCAAATATGGTTAAATAGTGACTTTTTTAACGTTTTTCATTTAGTTTGATACTACGTAAATATATTCATTTTTACCAATATTTCGATTCTATTTCATGTAGTATCACGATATGTGATTTGGCCTTCAAATCTCAGAATTTCGCATAATATTGCATTTTAAGCAAGTTTTCATGCATTTTGTTTCGTACGAAAAATCATCGAATTTAGCAATATTTTGACGTTTATCATCCCCTTTTCCTTTATGTGATTTAAACAAAATATCATCGAATTAGGCAATATTTTGCCGTTTTTCCACGTTTTTGTGAATTTTCAGTCTATGGGTATTAATTCATATATATACGATAAAAATGATGCAAACACATAATTGATTAGATAATAACCTTAAATACTTCATTTTCAATCATCTATTTGTTTCTCGTTAAAATACTGAGCAGGATATTGAAATGGGGAGAAGTTCGGTTTTTATTACATATATCGACGTTTCAGCCTGATTAGAACGGTTTTACGTGTACATCTTCCCTTGGTAATAGAAACGGAAAATCAGGAACATTTTAGTTAATTCTAATGAAAACACATTGTTTTTTATCATTTGTATTGGTAACAACATTGTCATGTCTTTTCTTGGATCTAAATAATACGAAACCTCGCTCTATGATTTGAAGGTAAAATCCTCAAATATGGTAAAATAGGTATTTTTTCACGTTAATCATGTAGTTTGATATTACGTAAATATATTCATTTTTACCAATATTTCGATACTATTTGATGTAGTATTACGATATGTTATTTGGCCTTCAAATCTCCGAATTTCGCATAATATATCATTTTAAGCAAGTTCTCTTGCATTTTGTTTCGTACGGAATATCATCGAATTTAGCAATATTTTGACGTTTAACATCCCCTTTTCCTTTATGTGATTTAAACAAAATTTCATCGAATTAGGCAATATTTTGCCGTTTTTCCACGTTTATGTGAATTTTCAGTTTATTGGTATTAATTCATTAAATATACGATAAAAATGATGCAAACACATAATAATTATGATTAATGATTAAAATGATTAGATAATAACCTTAAATCCTTCACTTTCAATCATCTATTTGTTTCTCGTTAAAATACTGAGCAAGATATTGAAAAGGGGAGAAGTTCGGTTTTTATTGCATATATCGACGTTTCAGCCGGATTAGAGCGGTTTTACGTGTACATCTTCCCTCGGTAATATAAACGGAAAATCAGGAACATTTTAGTTAATTCTAATGAAAACACATTGATTTTTATCATTTGTATTGGAAACAACATTGTCATATGTCTTTTCTTGGATCTAAATAATACGAAACCTCGCTCTATGATTTGGAGTTAAAATCCTCAAATATGGTTAAATAGTGACTTTTTCACGTTTTTCATTTAGTTTGATACTACGTAAATATATTCATTGTTACCAATATTTCGATTCTATTTCATGTAGTATCACGATATGTGATTTGGCCTTCAAATCTCAGAATTTCGCATAATATTGCATTTTAAGCAAGTTTTCTTGCATTTTGTTTCGTACGAAAAATAATCGAATTTAGCAATATTTTGGCGTTTATCATCCCCTTTTCCTTTATGTGATTTAAACAAAATATCATCGAATTAGGCAATATTTTGCCGTTTTTCCACGTTTTTGTGAGTTTTCAGTCTATGGGTATTAATTCATATATATACGATAAAAATGATGCAAACACATAATTGATTAGATAATAACCTTAAATACTTCATTTTCAATCATCTATTTGTTTCTCGTTAAAATACTGAGTAGGATATTGAAATGGGGAGAAGTTCGGTTTTTAAAGCATATATCGACGTTTCAGCCTTATTAGAACGGTTTTACGTGTACATCTTCCCTTGGTAATATAAACGGAAAATCAGGAACATTTTAGTTAATTCTAATGAAAACACATGGTTTTTTATCATTTGTATTGGAAACAACATTGTCATATGTCTTTTCTTGGATCTAAATAATACGAAACCTCGCTCTATGATTTGAAGGTAAAATCCTCAAATATGGTAAAATAGTGATTTTTTCACGTTAATCATGTAGTTTTATATTACGTAAATATATTCATTTTTACCAATATTTCGATACTATTTCATGTAGTATCACGATATGTGATTTGGCCTTCAAATCTCAGAATTTCGAATAATATTGCATTTTAAGCAAGTTTTCTTGCATTTTGTTTCGTACGAAAAATCATCGAATTTAGCAATATTTTGACGTTTATCATGCCCTTTTCCTTTATGTAATTTAAACAAAATATCATCGAATTAAGCAATATTTTGCAGTTTTTCCACGTTTATGTGAATTTTCAGTTTATTGGTATTAATTCATTATATATATACGATAAAAATGATGCAAACACAAAATAATTATGATTAATGATTAAAATGATTAGATAATAACCTTAAATACTTCATTTTCAATCAACTATTTGTTTCTCGTTAAAATACTGAGTAAGATATTGAAAAGTTGAGAAGTTCGGTTTTTATTGCATATATCGACGTTTCAGCCGGATTAGAGCGGTTTTACGTGTACATCTTCCCTCGGTAATATAAACAGAAAATTAAGAACATATTAGTTAATTCTAATGAAAATACATTGTTTTTTATCATTTGTATTGGAAACAACATTGTCATATGTCTTTTCTTGGATCTAAATAATACGAAACCTCGCTCTATGATTTGGAGTTAAAATCTTCAAATATGGTTAAATAGTGACTTTTTTAACGTTTTTCATTTAGTTTGATACTACGTAAATATATTCATTTTTACCAATATTTCGATTCTATTTCATGTAGTATCACGATATGTGATTTGGCCTTCAAATCTCAGAATTTCGCATAATATTGCATTTTAAGCAAGTTTTCATGCATTTTGTTTCGTACGAAAAATCATCGAATTTAGCAATATTTTGACGTTTATCATCCCCTTTTCCTTTATGTGATTTAAACAAAATATCATCGAATTAGGCAATATTTTGCCGTTTTTCCACGTTTTTGTGAATTTTCAGTCTATGGGTATTAATTCATATATATACGATAAAAATGATGCAAACACATAATTGATTAGATAATAACCTTAAATACTTCATTTTCAATCATCTATTTGTTTCTCGTTAAAATACTGAGCAGGATATTGAAATGGGGAGAAGTTCGGTTTTTATTACATATATCGACGTTTCAGCCTGATTAGAACGGTTTTACGTGTACATCTTCCCTTGGTAATAGAAACGGAAAATCAGGAACATTTTAGTTAATTCTAAAGAAAACACATTGTTTTTTATCATTTGTATTGGTAACAACATTGTCATGTCTTTTCTTGGATCTAAATAATACGAAACCTCGCTCTATGATTTGAAGGTAAAATCCTCAAATATGGTAAAATAGGTATTTTTTCACGTTAATCATGTAGTTTGATATTACGTAAATATATTCATTTTTACCAATATTTCGATACTATTTGATGTAGTATTACGATATGTTATTTGGCCTTCAAATCTCCGAATTTCGCATAATATATCATTTTAAGCAAGTTCTCTTGCATTTTGTTTCGTACGGAATATCATCGAATTTAGCAATATTTTGACGTTTAACATCCCCTTTTCCTTTATGTGATTTAAACAAAATTTCATCGAATTAGGCAATATTTTGCCGTTTTTCCACGTTTATGTGAATTTTCAGTTTATTGGTATTAATTCATTAAATATACGATAAAAATGATGCAAACACATAATAATTATGATTAATGATTAAAATGATTAGATAATAACCTTAAATCCTTCACTTTCAATCATCTATTTGTTTCTCGTTAAAATACTGAGCAAGATATTGAAAAGGGGAGAAGTTCGGTTTTTATTGCATATATCGACGTTTCAGCCGGATTAGAGCGGTTTTACGTGTACATCTTCCCTCGGTAATATAAACGGAAAATCAGGAACATTTTAGTTAATTCTAATGAAAACACATTGATTTTTATCATTTGTATTGGAAACAACATTGTCATATGTCTTTTCTTGGATCTAAATAATACGAAACCTCGCTCT
Organism: Procambarus clarkii; assembly: GCF_040958095.1. Taxonomy (NCBI): domain Eukaryota; kingdom Metazoa; phylum Arthropoda; class Malacostraca; order Decapoda; family Cambaridae; genus Procambarus; species Procambarus clarkii. Next base: position 8,276,336 of record NC_091222.1, read on the forward strand.
ATGATTTGGAGTTAAAATCCTCAAATATGGTTAAATAGTGACTTTTTCACGTTTTTCATTTAGTTTGATACTACGTAAATATATTCATTGTTACCAATATTTCGATTCTATTTCATGTAGTATCACGATATGTGATTTGGCCTTCAAATCTCAGAATTTCGCATAATATTGCATTTTAAGCAAGTTTTCTTGCATTTTGTTTCGTACGAAAAATAATCGAATTTAGCAATATTTTGGCGTTTATCATCCCCTTTTCCTTTATGTGATTTAAACAAAATATCATCGAATTAGGCAATATTTTGCCGTTTTTCCACGTTTTTGTGAGTTTTCAGTCTATGGGTATTAATTCATATATATACGATAAAAATGATGCAAACACATAATTGATTAGATAATAACCTTAAATACTTCATTTTCAATCATCTATTTGTTTCTCGTTAAAATACTGAGTAGGATATTGAAATGGGGAGAAGTTCGGTTTTTAAAGCATATATCGACGTTTCAGCCTTATTAGAACGGTTTTACGTGTACATCTTCCCTTGGTAATATAAACGGAAAATCAGGAACATTTTAGTTAATTCTAATGAAAACACATGGTTTTTTATCATTTGTATTGGAAACAACATTGTCATATGTCTTTTCTTGGATCTAAATAATACGAAACCTCGCTCTATGATTTGAAGGTAAAATCCTCAAATATGGTAAAATAGTGATTTTTTCACGTTAATCATGTAGTTTTATATTACGTAAATATATTCATTTTTACCAATATTTCGATACTATTTCATGTAGTATCACGATATGTGATTTGGCCTTCAAATCTCAGAATTTCGAATAATATTGCATTTTAAGCAAGTTTTCTTGCATTTTGTTTCGTACGAAAAATCATCGAATTTAGCAATATTTTGACGTTTATCATGCCCTTTTCCTTTATGTAATTTAAACAAAATATCATCGAATTAAGCAATATTTTGCAGTTTTTCCACGTTTATGTGAATTTTCAGTTTATTGGTATTAATTCATTATATATATACGATAAAAATGATGCAAACACAAAATAATTATGATTAATGATTAAAATGATTAGATAATAACCTTAAATACTTCATTTTCAATCAACTATTTGTTTCTCGTTAAAATACTGAGTAAGATATTGAAAAGTTGAGAAGTTCGGTTTTTATTGCATATATCGACGTTTCAGCCGGATTAGAGCGGTTTTACGTGTACATCTTCCCTCGGTAATATAAACAGAAAATCAAGAACATATTAGTTAATTCTAATGAAAACACATTGTTTTTTATCATTTGTATTGGAAACAACATTGTCATATGTCTTTTCTTGGATCTAAATAATACGAAACCTCGCTCTATGATTTGGAGTTAAAATCCTCAAATATGGTTAAATAGTGACTTTTTTCACGTTTTTCATTTAGTTTGATACTACGTAAATATATTCATTTTTACCAATATTTCGATTCTATTTCATGTAGTATCACGATATGTGATTTGGCCTTCAAATCTCAGAATTTCGCATAATATTGCATTTTAAGCAAGTTTTCGTGCATTTTGTTTCGTACGAAAAATCATCGAATTTAGCAATATTTTGACGTTTATCATCCTCTTTTCCTTTATGTAATTTAAACAAAATATCATCGAATTAGGCAATATTTTGCCGTTTTTCCACGTTTTTGTGAATTTTCAGTCTATGGGTATTAATTCATATATATATATACGATAAAAATGATGCAAACACATAATTGATTAGATAATAACCTTAAATCCTTCACTTTCAATCATCTATTTGTTTCTCGTTAAAATACTGAGTAAGATATTGAAAAGGGGAGAAGTTCGGTTTTTATTGCATATATCGACGTTTCAGCCGGATTAGAGCGGTTTTACGTGTACATCTTCCCTCGGTAATATAAACGGAAAATCAGGAACATTTTAGTTAATTCTAATGAAAACACATTGATTTTTATCATTTGTATTGGAAACAACATTGTCATATGTCTTTTCTTGGATCTAAATAATACGAAATCTCGCTCTATGATTTGATGTTAAAATCCTCAAATATGGTTAAATAGTGACTTTTTCACGTTTTTCATATAGTTTGATACTACGTAAATATATTCATTTTTACCAATATTTCGATTCTATTTCATGTAGTATCACGATATGTGATTTGGCCTTCAAATCTCAGCATTTCGCATAATATTGCATTTTAAGCAAGTTTTCTTGCATTTTGTTTCGTACGAAAAATCATCGAATTTAGCAATATTTTGACGTTTATCATCCCCTTTTCCTTTATGAGATTTAAACAAAATATCATCGAATTAGGCAATATTTTGTCGTTTTCCACGTTTTTGTGAATTTTCAGTCTATGGGTATTAATTCATATCTATACGATAAAAATGATGCAAACACATAATTGATTAGATAATAACCTTAAATACTTCATTTTCAATCATCTATTTGTTTCTCGTTAAAATACTGAGTAAGATATAGAAAAGGGGAGAAGTTCGGTTTTTATTGCATATATCGACGTTTCAGCCGGATTAGAGCGGTTTTACGTGTACATCTTCCCTCGGTAATATAAACGGAAAATCAAAAACATTTTAGTTAATTCTAATGAAAACACATTGTTTTTTATCATTTGTATTGGAAACAACATTGTCATATGTCTTTTCTTGGATCTAAATAATACGAAACCTCGCTCTATGATTTGGAGTTAAAATCCTCAAATATGGTTAAATAGTGACTTTTTCACGTTTTTCATTTAGTTTGATACTACGTAAATATATTCATTGTTACCAATATTTCGATTCTATTTCATGTAGTATCACGATATGTGATTTGGCCTTCAAATCTCAGAATTTCGCATAATATTGCATTTTAAGCAAGTTTTCTTGCATTTTGTTTCATACGAAAAATAATCGAATTTAGCAATATTTTGACGTTTATCATCCCCTTTTCCTTTATGTGATTTAAACAAAATATCATCGAATTAGGCAATATTTTGCCGTTTTTCCACGTTTTTGTGAATTTTCAGTCTATGGGTATTAATTCATATATATACGATAAAAATGATGCAAACACATAATTGATTAGATAATAACCTTAAATACTTCATTTTCAATCATCTATTTGTTTCTCGTTAAAATACTGAGTAGGATATTGAAATGGGGAGAAGTTCGGTTTTTATTGCATATATCGACGTTTCAGCCTTATTAGAACGGTTTTACGTGTACATCTTCCCTTGGTAATATAAACGGAAAATCAGGAACATTTTAGTTAATTCTAATGAAAACACATTGTTTTTTATCATTTGTATTGGAAACAACATTGTCATATGTCTTTTCTTGGATCTAAATAATACGAAACCTCGCTCTATGATTTGGAGTTAAAATCCTCAAATATGGTTAAATAATGACTTTTTTCACGTTTTTCTTTTAGTTTGATACTACGTAAATATATTCATTGTTACCAATATTTCGATTCTATTTCATGTAGTATCACGATATGTGATTTGGCCTTCAAATCTCAGAATTTCGCATAATATTGCATTTTAAGCAAGTTTTCTTGCATTTTGTTTCGTACGAAAAATCATCGAATTTAGCAATATTTTGACGTTTATCATCCTCTTTTCCTTTATGTAATTTAAACAAAATATCATCGAATTAGGCAATATTTTGCCGTTTTTCCACGTTTTTGTGAATTTTCAGTCTATGGGTATTAATTCATATATATATATGCGATAAAAATGATGCAAACACATAATTGATTAGATAATAACCTTAAATCCTTCATTTTCAATCATCTATTTGTTTCTCGTTAAAATACTGAGTAAGATATAGAAAAGGGGAGAAGTTCGGTTTTTATTGCATATATCGACGTTTCAGCCGGATTAGAGCGGTTTTACGTGTACATCTTCCCTCGGTAATATAAACGGAAAATCAAGAACATTTTAGTTAATTCTAATGAAAACACATTGTTTTTTATCATTTGTATTGGAAACAACATTGTCAAATGTCTTTTCTTGGATCTAAATAATACGAAACCTCGCTCTATGATTTGAAGGTAAAATCCTCAAATATGGTAAAATTGTGACTTTTTCACGTTAATCACGTAGTTTGATATTACGCAAATATATTCATTTTTACCAATATTTCGATACTATTTGATGAAGTATTACGATATGTTATTTGGCCTTCAAATCTCAGAATTTCGCATAATATTGTATTTTAAGCAAGTTCTCTTGCATTTTGTTTTGTACGGAATATCATCGAATTTAGCAATATTTTGACGTTTAACATCCCCTTTTCCTTTATGTGATTTAAACAAAATTTCATCGAATTAGGCAATATTTTGCCGTTTTTCCACGTTTTTGTGAATTTACAGTCTATGGGTATTAATTCATATATATACGATAAAAATTATGCAAACATATAATTGATTAGATAATAACCTCAAATACTTCATTTTCAATCATCTATTTGTTTCTCGTTAAAATACTGAGTAAGATATTGAAAAGTTTAGAAGTTCGGTTTTTATTGCATATATCGACGTTTCAGCCGCATTAGAGCGGTTTTACGTTTACATCTTCCCTCGGTAATATAAACGGAAAATCAGGAACATTTTAGTTAATTCTAATGAAAACACATTGATTTTTATCATTTGTATTGGAAACATTATTGTCATATGTCTTTTCTTGGATCTAAATAATACGAAACCTCGCTCTATGATTTGAAGTAAAATTCCTCAAATATGGTTAAATAGTGACTTTTTTCACGTTTCATGTAGTTTGATACTACGTAAATATATTCATTTTAACCAATATTTCGATTCTATTTCATGTAGAATCACGATATGTGATTTGACCGTGAAATATCAGAATTTCGCAAAATATTGCATTTTAAGCAAGTTTTCTTGCATTTTGTTTCGTACGAAAAATCATCGAATTTAGCAATATTTTGACGTTTATCATCACCTTTTCCTTTATGTGATTTAAACAAAATATCACCGATTTAGGCAATATTTTGCCGTTTTTCCACGTTTTTGTGAATTTTCAGTCTATGGGTATTAATTCATATATATACGATAAAAATGATGCAAACACATAATTGATTAGATAATAACCTTAAATACTTCATTTTCAATCATCTATTTGTTTCTCGTTAAAATACTGAGTAGGATATTGAAATGGGGAGAAGTTCGGTTTTTATTGCATATATCGACGTTTCAGCCTGATTAGAACGGTTTTACGTGTACATCTTCCCTTGGTAATATAAACGGAAAATCAGGAACATTTTAGTTAATTCTAATGAAAACACATTGTTTTTTATCATTTGTATTGGAAACAACATTGACATATGTCTTTTCTTGGATCTAAATAATACGAAACCTCGCTCTATGATTTGAAGGTAAAATCCTCAAATATGGTAAAATAGTGATTTTTTCACGTTAATCATGTAGTTTGATATTACGTCAATATACTCATTTTTACCAATATTTCGATACTATTTCATGTAGTATCACGATATGTGATTTGGCCTTCAAATTTCAGAATTTCGTATAATATTGCATTTTAAGCAAGTTTTCTTGCATTTTGTTTCGTACGAAAAATCATCGAATTTAGCAATATTTTGACGTTTATCATGCCCTTTTCCTTTATGTAATTTAAACAAAATATCATCGAATTAAGCAATATTTTGCAGTTTTTCCACGTTTATGTGAATTTTCAGTTTATTGGTATTAATTCATTATATATACGATAAAAATGATGCAAACACATAATAATTATGATTAATGATTAAAATGATTAGATAATAACCTTAAATACTTCATTTTCAATCAACTATTTGTTTCTCGTTAAAATACTGAGTAAGATATTAAAAAGTTGAGAAGTTCGGTTTTTATTGCATATATCGACGTTTCAGCCGGATTAGAGCGGTTTTACGTGTACACCTTCCCTCGGTAATATAAACGGAAAATCAGGAACATTTTAGTTAATTCTAATGAAAACACATTGTTTTTTATCATTTGTATTGGAAACAACATTGTCATATGTCTTTTCTTGGATCTAAATAATACGAAACCTCGCTCTATGATTTGAAGGTAAAATCCTCAAATATGGTAAAATAGTGATTTTTTCACGTTAATCATGTAGTTTGATATTACGTCAATATATTCATTTTTACCAATAATTCGATACTATTTCATGTAGTATCACGATATGTGATTTGGCCTTCAAATCTCAGAATTTCGCATAATATTGCATTTTAAGCAAGTTTTCTTGCATTTTGTTTCGTACGAAAAATCATCGAATTTAGCAATATTTTGACGTTTATCATGCCCTTTTCCTTTATGTAATTTAAACAAAATATCATCGAATTAAGCAATATTTTGCAGTTTTTCCACGTTTATGTGAATTTTCAGTTTATTATTATTAATTCATTATATATACGATAAAAATGATGCAAACACATAATAATTATGATTAATGATTAAAATGATTAGATAATAACCTTAAATACTTCATTTTCAATCAACTATTTGTTTCTCGTTAAAATACTGAGTAAGATATTAAAAAGTTGAGAAGTTCGGTTTTTATTGCATATATCGACGTTTCAGCCGGATTAGAGCGGTTTTACGTGTACACCTTCTCTCGGTAATATAAACGGAAAATCAGGAACATTTTAGTTAATTCTAATGAAAACACATTGATTTTTATCATTTGTATTGGAAACAACATTGTCATATGTCTTTTCTTGGATCTAAATAATACGAAACCTCGCTCTATGATTTGGAGTTAAAATCCTCAAATATGGTTAAATAGTGACTTTTTTCACGTTTTTCATTTAGTTTGATACTACGTAAATATATTCATTGTTACCAATATTTCGATTCTATTTCATGTAGTATCACGATATGTGATTTGGCCTTCAAATCTCAGAATTTCGCATAATATTGCATTTTAAGGAAGTTTTCTTGCATTTTGTTTCGTACGAAAAATCATTGAATTTAGCAATATTTTGACGTTTATCATCCCCTTTTCCTTTATGTGATTTAAACAAAATATCAACGAATTAGCAATATTTTGCTGTTTTTCCACGTTTTTGTGAATTTTCAGTCTATGGGTATTAATTCATATATATACGATAAAAATGATGCAAACACATAATTGATTAGATAATAACCTTAAATACTTCATTTTCAATCATCTATTTGTTTCTCGTTAAAATACTGAGTAAGATATAGAAAAGGGGAGAAGTTCGGTTTTTATTGCATATATCGACGTTTCAGCCGGATTAGAGCGGTTTTACGTGTACATCTTCCCTCGGTAATATAAACGGAAAATCAAGAACATTTTAGTTAATTCTAATGAAAACACATTGTTTTTTATCATATGTATTGGAAACAACATTGTCAAATGTCTTTTCTTGGATCTAAATAATACGAAACCTCGCTCTATGATTTGAAGGAAAAATCCTCAAATATGGTAAAATTGTGACTTTTTCACGTTAATCATGTAGGTTGATATTACGTAAATATATTCATTTTTACCAATATTTCGATACTATTACCATGTAGTATTAGGATATGTTATTTAGCCTTCAAATCTCAAAATTTCGCATAATATTGCAATTTAAGCAAGTTCTCTTGCATTTTGTTTCGTACGGAAAATCATCGAATTTAGCAATATTTTGACGTTTAACATCGCCTTTTCCTTTATGTGATTTAAACAAAATATCATCGAATTAGGCAATATTTTGCCGTTTTTCCAAGTTTATGTGAATTTTCAGTTTATTGGTATTAATTCATTATATATACGATAAAAATTATGCAAACACATAATAATTATGATTAATGATTAAAATGATTAGATAATAACCTTAAATACTTCATTTTCAATCAACTATTTGTTTCTCGTTAAAATACTGAGAAAGATATTGAAAATGGGAGTAGTTCGGTTTTTATTGCATATATCGACGTTTCAGCCGGATTAGAGCGGTTTTACGTGTACATCTTCCCTCTGTAATATAAACGGAAAATCAAGAACATTTTAGTTAATTCTAATGAAAACACATTGATTTTTATCATTTGTATTGGAAACAACATTGTCATATGTCTTTTCTTGGATCTAAATAATACGAAACCTCGCTCTATGATTTGGAGTTAAAATCCTCAAATATGGTTAAATAGTGACTTTTTCACGTTTTTCATGTAGTTTGATACTACGTAAATATATTCATTTTTACCAATATTTAGATTCTATTTCATGTAGTATCACTATATGTGATTTGGCCTTCAAATCTCAGAATTTCGCATAATATTGAATTTTAAGCAAGTTTTCTTCCATTTTGTTTCGTACGAAAAATCATCGAATTTAGCAATATTTTGACGTTTATCATCCCCTTTTCCTTTATGTGATTTAAACAAAATATCATCGAATTAGGCAATATTTTGCCGTTTTTCCACGTTTTTGTGAATTTTCAGTCTATGGGTATTAATTCATATCTATACGATAAAAATGATGCAAACACATAATTGATTAGATAATAACCTTAAATACTTCATTTTCAATCATCTATTTGTTTCTCGTTAAAATACTGAGTAGGATATTGAAATGGGGAGAAGTTCGGTTTTTATTGCATATATCGACGTTTCAGCCTTATTAGAACGGTTTTACGTGTACATCTTCCCTTGGTAATATAAACGGAAAATCAGGAACATTTTAGTTAATTCTAATGAAAACACATTGTTTTTTATCATTTGTATTGGAAACAACATTGTCATATGTCTTTTCTTGGATCTAAATAATACGAAACCTCGCTCTATGATTTGAAGGTAAAATCCTCAAATATGGTAAAATAGTGATTTTTTCACGTTAATCATGTAGTTTTATATTACGTAAATATATTCATTTCTACCAATATTTCGATACTATTTCATGTAGTATCACGATATGTGATTTGGCCTTCAAATCTCAGAATTTCGCATAATATTGCATTTTAAGCAAGTTTTCTTGCATTTTGTTTCGTACGAAAAATCATCGAATTTAGCAATATTTTGACGTTTATCATGCCCTTTTCCTTTATGTGATTTAAACAAAATATCATCGAATTAGGCAATATTTTGCCGTTTTTCCACGTTTATGTGAATTTTCAGTTTATTGGTATTAATTCATTATATATACGATAAAAATGATGCAAACACATAATAATTATGATTAATGATTAAAATGATTAGATAATAACCTTAAATACTTCATTTTCAATCAACTATTTGTTTCTCGTTAAAATACTGAGAAAGATATTGAAAAGGGGAGAAGTTCGGTTTTTATTGCATATATCGACGTTTCAGCCGGATTAGAGCGGTTTTACGTGTACATCTTCCCTCGGTAATATAAACGGAAAATCAAGAACATTTTAGTTAATTCTAATGAAAACACATTGATTTTTATCATTTGTATTGGAAACAACATTGTCATATGTCTTTTCTTGGATCTAAATAATACGAAACCTCGCTCTATGATTTGGAGTTAAAATCCTCAAATATGGTTAAATAGTGACTTTTTTCACGTTTTTCATTTAGTTTGATACTATGTAAATATATTCATTTTTACCAATATTTCGATTCTATTTCATGTAGTATCACGATATATGATTTGGCCTTCAAATCTCAGAATTTCGCATAATATTGCATTTTAAGGAAGTTTTCTTGCATTTTGTTTCGTACGAAAAATCATCGAATTTAGCAATATTTTGACGTTTATCATCCCCTTTTCCTTTATGTGATTTAAACAAAATATCAACGAATTAGGCAATATTTTACTGTTTTTCCACGTTTTTGTGAATTTTCAGTCTATGGGTATTAATTCATATCTATACGATAAAAATGATGCAAACACATAATTGATTAGATAATAACCTTAAATACTTCATTTGCAATCATCTATTTGTTTCTCGTTAAAATACTGAGTAAGATATAGAAAAGGGGAGAAGTTCGGTTTTTATTGCATATATCGACGTTTCAGCCGGATTAGAGCGGTTTTACGTGTATATCTTCCCACGGTAATATAAACGGAAAATCAAGAACATTTTAGTTAATTCTAATGAAAACACATTGTTTTTTATCATTTGTATTGGAAACAACATTGTCATATGTCTTTTCTTGGATCTAAATAATACGAAACCTCGCTCTATGATTTGGAGTTAAAATCCTCAAATATGGTTAAATAATGACTTTTTTCACGTTTTTCTTTTAGTTTGATACTACGTAAATATATTCATTGTTACCAATATTTCGATTCTATTTCATGTAGTATCACGATATGTGATTTGGCCTTCAAATCTCAGAATTTCGCATAATATTGCATTTTAAGCAAGTTTTCTTGCATTTTGTTTCGTACGAAAAATCATCGAATTTAGCAATATTTTGACGTTTATCATCCTCTTTTCCTTTATGTAATTTAAACAAAATATCATCGAATTAGGCAATATTTTGCCGTTTTTCCACGTTTTTGTGAATTTTCAGTCTATGGGTATTAATTCATATATATATATGCGATAAAAATGATGCAAACACATAATTGATTAGATAATAACCTTAAATCCTTCATTTTCAATCATCTATTTGTTTCTCGTTAAAATACTGAGTAAGATATAGAAAAGGGGAGAAGTTCGGTTTTTATTGCATATATCGACGTTTCAGCCGGATTAGAGCGGTTTTACGTGTACATCTTCCCTCGGTAATATAAACGGAAAATCAAGAACATTTTAGTTAATTCTAATGAAAACACATTGTTTTTTATCATTTGTATTGGAAACAACATTGTCAAATGTCTTTTCTTGGATCTAAATAATACGAAACCTCGCTCTATGATTTGAAGGTAAAATCCTCAAATATGGTAAAATTGTGACTTTTTCACGTTAATCACGTAGTTTGATATTACGCAAATATATTCATTTTTACCAATGTTTCGATACTATTTGATGAAGTATTACGATATGTTATTTGGCCTTCAAATCTCAGAATTTCGCATAATATTGTATTTTAAGCAAGTTCTCTTGCATTTTGTTTCGTACGGAATATCATCGAATTTAGCAATATTTTGACGTTTAACATCCCCTTTTCCTTTATGTGATTTAAACAAAATTTCATCGAATTAGGCAATATTTTGCCGTTTTTCCACGTTTTTGTGAATTTACAGTCTATGGGTATTAATTCATATATATACGATAAAAATTATGCAAACATATAATTGATTAGATAATAACCTCAAATACTTCATTTTCAATCATCTATTTGTTTCTCGTTAAAATACTGAGTAAGATATTGAAAAGTTTAGAAGTTCGGTTTTTATTGCATATATCGACGTTTCAGCCGCATTAGAGCGGTTTTACGTTTACATCTTCCCTCGGTAATATAAACGGAAAATCAGGAACATTTTAGTTAATTCTAATGAAAACACATTGATTTTTATCATTTGTATTGGAAACATTATTGTCATATGTCTTTTCTTGGATCTAAATAATACGAAACCTCGCTCTATGATTTGAAGTAAAATTCCTCAAATATGGTTAAATAGTGACTTTTTTCACGTTTCATGTAGTTTGATACTACGTAAATATATTCATTTTAACCAATATTTCGATTCTATTTCATGTAGAATCACGATATGTGATTTGACCGTGAAATATCAGAATTTCGCAAAATATTGCATTTTAAGCAAGTTTTCTTGCATTTTGTTTCGTACGAAAAATCATCGAATTTAGCAATATTTTGACGTTTATCATCACCTTTTCCTTTATGTGATTTAAACAAAATATCACCGAATTAGGCAATATTTTGCCGTTTTTCCACGTTTTTGTGAATTTTCAGTCTATGGGTATTAATTCATATATATACGATAAAAATGATGCAAACACATAATTGATTAGATAATAACCTTAAATACTTCATTTTCAATCATCTATTTGTTTCTCGTTAAAATACTGAGTAGGATATTGAAATGGGGAGAAGTTCGGTTTTTATTGCATATATCGACGTTTCAGCCTGATTAGAACGGTTTTACGTGTACATCTTCCCTTGGTAATATAAACGGAAAATCAGGAACATTTTAGTTAATTCTAATGAAAACACATTGTTTTTTATCATTTGTATTGGAAACAACATTGACATATGTCTTTTCTTGGATCTAAATAATACGAAACCTCGCTCTATGATTTGAAGGTAAAATCCTCAAATATGGTAAAATAGTGATTTTTTCACGTTAATCATGTAGTTTGATATTACGTCAATATACTCATTTTTACCAATATTTCGATACTATTTCATGTAGTATCACGATATGTGATTTGGCCTTCAAATTTCAGAATTTCGTATAATATTGCATTTTAAGCAAGTTTTCTTGCATTTTGTTTCGTACGAAAAATCATCGAATTTAGCAATATTTTGACGTTTATCATGCCCTTTTCCTTTATGTAATTTAAACAAAATATCATCGAATTAAGCAATATTTTGCAGTTTTTCCACGTTTATGTGAATTTTCAGTTTATTGGTATTAATTCATTATATATACGATAAAAATGATGCAAACACATAATAATTATGATTAATGATTAAAATGATTAGATAATAACCTTAAATACTTCATTTTCAATCAACTATTTGTTTCTCGTTAAAATACTGAGTAAGATATTAAAAAGTTGAGAAGTTCGGTTTTTATTGCATATATCGACGTTTCAGCCGGATTAGAGCGGTTTTACGTGTACACCTTCCCTCGGTAATATAAACGGAAAATCAGGAACATTTTAGTTAATTCTAATGAAAACACATTGTTTTTTATCATTTGTATTGGAAACAACATTGTCATATGTCTTTTCTTGGATCTAAATAATACGAAACCTCGCTCTATGATTTGAAGGTAAAATCCTCAAATATGGTAAAATAGTGATTTTTTCACGTTAATCATGTAGTTTGATATTACGTCAATATATTCATTTTTACCAATAATTCGATACTATTTCATGTAGTATCACGATATGTGATTTGGCCTTCAAATCTCAGAATTTCGCATAATATTGCATTTTAAGCAAGTTTTCTTGCATTTTGTTTCGTACGAAAAATCATTGAATTTAGCAATATTTTGACGTTTATCATCCCCTTTTCCTTTATGTGATTTAAACAAAATATCAACGAATTAGCAATATTTTGCTGTTTTTCCACGTTTTTGTGAATTTTCAGTCTATGGGTATTAATTCATATATATACGATAAAAATGATGCAAACACATAATTGATTAGATAATAACCTTAAATACTTCATTTTCAATCATCTATTTGTTTCTCGTTAAAATACTGAGTAAGATATAGAAAAGGGGAGAAGTTCGGTTTTTATTGCATATATCGACGTTTCAGCCGGATTAGAGCGGTTTTACGTGTACATCTTCCCTCGGTAATATAAACGGAAAATCAAGAACATTTTAGTTAATTCTAATGAAAACACATTGTTTTTTATCATATGTATTGGAAACAACATTGTCAAATGTCTTTTCTTGGATCTAAATAATACGAAACCTCGCTCTATGATTTGAAGGAAAAATCCTCAAATATGGTAAAATTGTGACTTTTTCACGTTAATCATGTAGGTTGATATTACGTAAATATATTCATTTTTACCAATATTTCGATACTATTACCATGTAGTATTAGGATATGTTATTTAGCCTTCAAATCTCAGAATTTCGCATAATATTGCAATTTAAGCAAGTTCTCTTGCATTTTGTTTCGTACGGAAAATCATCGAATTTAGCAATATTTTGACGTTTAACATCCCCTTTTCCTTTATGTGATTTAAACAAAATATCATCGAATTAGGCAATATTTTGCCGTTTTTCCAAGTTTATGTGAATTTTCAGTTTATTGGTATTAATTCATTATATATACGATAAAAATTATGCAAACACATAATAATTATGATTAATGATTAAAATGATTAGATAATAACCTTAAATACTTCATTTTCAATCAACTATTTGTTTCTCGTTAAAATACTGAGAAAGATATTGAAAAGGGGAGAAGTTCGGTTTTTATTGCATATATCGACGTTTCAGCCGGATTAGAGCGGTTTTACGTGTACATCTTCCCTCTGTAATATAAACGGAAAATCAAGAACATTTTAGTTAATTCTAATGAAAACACATTGATTTTTATCATTTGTATTGGAAACAACATTGTCATATGTCTTTTCTTGGATCTAAATAATACGAAACCTCGCTCTATGATTTGGAGTTAAAATCCTCAAATATGGTTAAATAGTGACTTTTTCACGTTTTTCATGTAGTTTGATACTACGTAAATATATTCATTTTTACCAATATTTAGATTCTATTTCATGTAGTATCACTGTATGTGATTTGGCCTTCAAATCTCAGAATTTCGCATAATATTGAATTTTAAGCAAGTTTTCTTCCATTTTGTTTCGTACGAAAAATCATCGAATTTAGCAATATTTTGACGTTTATCATCCCCTTTTCCTTTATGTGATTTAAACAAAATATCATCGAATTAGGCAATATTTTGCCGTTTTTCCACGTTTTTGTGAATTTTCAGTCTATGGGTATTAATTCATATCTATACGATAAAAATGATGCAAACACATAATTGATTAGATAATAACCTTAAATACTTCATTTTCAATCATCTATTTGTTTCTCGTTAAAATACTGAGTAAGATATAGAAAAGGGGAGAAGTTCGGTTTTTATTGCATATATCGACGTTTCAGCCGGATTAGAGCGGTTTTACGTGTACATCTTCCCTCGGTAATATAAACGGAAAATCAAGAACATTTTAGTTAATTCTAATGAAAACACATTGTTTTTTATCATTTGTATTGGAAACAACATTGTCATATGTCTTTTCTTGGATCTAAATAATACGAAACCTCGCTCTATGATTTGGAGTTAAAATCCTCAAATATGGTTAAATAGTGACTTTTTTCACGTTTTTCATTTAGTTTGATACTACGTAAATATATTCATTGTTACCAATATTTCGATTCTATTTCATGTAGTATCACGATATGTGATTTGGCCTTCAAATCTCAGAATTTCGCATAATATTGCATTTTAAGGAAGTTTTCTTGCATTTTGTTTCGTACGAAAAATCATTGAATTTAGCAATATTTTGACGTTTATCATCCCCTTTTCCTTTATGTGATTTAAACAAAATATCAACGAATTAGCAATATTTTGCTGTTTTTCCACGTTTTTGTGAATTTTCAGTCTATGGGTATTAATTCATATATATACGATAAAAATGATGCAAACACATAATTGATTAGATAATAACCTTAAATACTTCATTTTCAATCATCTATTTGTTTCTCGTTAAAATACTGAGTAAGATATAGAAAAGGGGAGAAGTTCGGTTTTTATTGCATATATCGACGTTTCAGCCGGATTAGAGCGGTTTTACGTGTACATCTTCCCTCGGTAATATAAACGGAAAATCAAGAACATTTTAGTTAATTCTAATGAAAACACATTGTTTTTTATCATATGTATTGGAAACAACATTGTCAAATGTCTTTTCTTGGATCTAAATAATACGAAACCTCGCTCTATGATTTGAAGGAAAAATCCTCAAATATGGTAAAATTGTGACTTTTTCACGTTAATCATGTAGGTTGATATTACGTAAATATATTCATTTTTACCAATATTTCGATACTATTTCATGTAGTATTAGGATATGTTATTTAGCCTTCAAATCTCAGAATTTCGCATAATATTGCAATTTAAGCAAGTTCTCTTGCATTTTGTTTCGTACGGAAAATCATCGAATTTAGCAATATTTTGACGTTTAACATCACCTTTTCCTTTATGTGATTTAAACAAAATATCATCGAATTAGGCAATATTTTGCCGTTTTTCCACGTTTATGTGAATTTTCAGTTTATTGGTATTAATTCATTATATATACGATAAAAATTTTGCAAACATATAATTGATTAGAAAATAACCTCAAATACTTCATTTTCAATCATCTATTTGTTTCTCGTTAAAATACTGAGTAAGATATTGAAAAGTTTAGAAGTTCGGTTTTTATTGCATATATCGACGTTTCAGCCGCATTAGAGCGGTTTTACGTGTACATCTTCTCTCGGTAATATAAACGGAAAATCAGGAACATTTTAGTTAATTCTAATGAAAACACATTGATTTTTATCATTTGTATTGGAAACATTATTGTCATATGTCTTTTCTTGGATCTAAATAATACGAAACCTCGATCTATGATTTGAAGTTAAAATCCTCAAATATGGTTAAATAGTGACTTTTTTCACGTTTTTCATGTAGTTTGATACTACGTAAATATATTCATTTTAACCAATATTTCGATTCTATTTCATGTAGAATCACGATATGTGATTTGACCGTCAAATATCAGAATTTCGCAAAATATTGCATTTTAAGCAAGTTTTCTTGCATTTTGTTTCGTACGAAAAATCATCGAATTTAGCAATATTTTGACGTTTATCATCACCTTTTCCTTTATGAGACTTAAACAAAATATCATCGAATTAGGCAATATTTTGCCGTTTTCCACGTTTTTGTGAATTTACAGTCTATGGGTATTAATTCATTTATATACGATAAAAATGATGCAAACACATAATAATTATGATTAATGATTAAAATGATTAGATAATAACCTTAAATACTTCATTTTCAATCAACTATTTGTTTCTCGTTAAAATACTGAGTAAGATATTGAAGAGGGGAGAAGTTCGGTTTTTATTGCATATATCGACGTTTCAGCCGGATTAGAGCGGTTTTACGTTTACATCTTCCCTCGGTAATATAAACGGAAAATCAGGAACATTTTAGTTAATTCTAATGAAAACACATTGATTTTTATCATTTGTATTGGAAACAACATTGTCATATGTCTTTTCTTGGATCTAAATAATAGGAAATCTCGCTCTATGATTTGAAGGTAAAATCCTCATATATGGTAAAATAGTGATTTTTTCACGTTAATCATGTAGTTTGATATTACGTAAATATATTCATTTTTACCAATATTTCGATACTATTTCATGTAGTATCACGATATGTGATTTGGCCTTCAAATCTCAGAATTTCGCATAATATTGCATTTTAAGCAAGTTTTCTTGCATTTTGTTTCGTACGAAAAATCATCGAATTTAGCAATATTTTGACGTTTATCATGCCCTTTTCCTTTATGTAATTTAAACAAAATATCATCGAATTAAGCAATATTTTGCAGTTTTTCCACGTTTATGTGAATTTTCAGTTTATTGGTATTAATTCATTATATATACGATAAAAATGATGCAAACACATAATAATTATGATTAATGATTAAAATGATTAGATAATAACCTTAAATACTTCATTTTCAATCAACTATTTGTTTCTCGTTAAAATACCGAGTAAGATATTAAAAAGTTGAGAAGTTCGGTTTTTATTGCATATATCGACGTTTCAGCCGGATTAGAGCGGTTTTACGTGTACATCTTCCCTCGGTAATATAAACGGAAAATCAAGAACATTTTAGTTAATTCTAATGAAAACACATTGTTTTTTATCATATGTATTGGAAACAACATTGTCAAATGTCTTTTCTTGGATCTAAATAATACGAAACCTCGCTCTATGATTTGAAGGAAAAATCCTCAAATATGGTAAAATTGTGACTTTTTCACGTTAATCATGTAGGTTGATATTACGTAAATATATTCATTTTTACCAATATTTCGATACTATTACCATGTAGTATTAGGATATGTTATTTAGCCTTCAAATCTCAGAATTTCGCATAATATTGCAATTTAAGCAAGTTCTCTTGCATTTTGTTTCGTACGGAAAATCATCGAATTTAGCAATATTTTGACGTTTAACATCCCCTTTTCCTTTATGTGATTTAAACAAAATATCATCGAATTAGGCAATATTTTGCCGTTTTTCCAAGTTTATGTGAATTTTCAGTTTATTGGTATTAATTCATTATATATACGATAAAAATTATGCAAACACATAATAATTATGATTAATGATTAAAATGATTAGATAATAACCTTAAATACTTCATTTTCAATCAACTATTTGTTTCTCGTTAAAATACTGAGAAAGATATTGAAAATGGGAGTAGTTCGGTTTTTATTGCATATATCGACGTTTCAGCCGGATTAGAGCGGTTTTACGTGTACATCTTCCCTCTGTAATATAAACGGAAAATCAAGAACATTTTAGTTAATTCTAATGAAAACACATTGATTTTTATCATTTGTATTGGAAACAACATTGTCATATGTCTTTTCTTGGATCTAAATAATACGAAACCTCGCTCTATGATTTGGAGTTAAAATCCTCAAATATGGTTAAATAGTGACTTTTTCACGTTTTTCATGTAGTTTGATACTACGTAAATATATTCATTTTTACCAATATTTAGATTCTATTTCATGTAGTATCACTATATGTGATTTGGCCTTCAAATCTCAGAATTTCGCATAATATTGAATTTTAAGCAAGTTTTCTTCCATTTTGTTTCGTACGAAAAATCATCGAATTTAGCAATATTTTGACGTTTATCATCCCCTTTTCCTTTATGTGATTTAAACAAAATATCATCGAATTAGGCAATATTTTGCCGTTTTTCCACGTTTTTGTGAATTTTCAGTCTATGGGTATTAATTCATATCTATACGATAAAAATGATGCAAACACATAATTGATTAGATAATAACCTTAAATACTTCATTTTCAATCATCTATTTGTTTCTCGTTAAAATACTGAGTAGGATATTGAAATGGGGAGAAGTTCGGTTTTTATTGCATATATCGACGTTTCAGCCTTATTAGAACGGTTTTACGTGTACATCTTCCCTTGGTAATATAAACGGAAAATCAGGAACATTTTAGTTAATTCTAATGAAAACACATTGTTTTTTATCATTTGTATTGGAAACAACATTGTCATATGTCTTTTCTTGGATCTAAATAATACGAAACCTCGCTCTATGATTTGAAGGTAAAATCCTCAAATATGGTAAAATAGTGATTTTTTCACGTTAATCATGTAGTTTTATATTACGTAAATATATTCATTTCTACCAATATTTCGATACTATTTCATGTAGTATCACGATATGTGATTTGGCCTTCAAATCTCAGAATTTCGCATAATATTGCATTTTAAGCAAGTTTTCTTGCATTTTGTTTCGTACGAAAAATCATCGAATTTAGCAATATTTTGACGTTTATCATGCCCTTTTCCTTTATGTGATTTAAACAAAATATCATCGAATTAGGCAATATTTTGCCGTTTTTCCACGTTTATGTGAATTTTCAGTTTATTGGTATTAATTCATTATATATACGATAAAAATGATGCAAACACATAATAATTATGATTAATGATTAAAATGATTAGATAATAACCTTAAATACTTCATTTTCAATCAACTATTTGTTTCTCGTTAAAATACTGAGAAAGATATTGAAAAGGGGAGAAGTTCGGTTTTTATTGCATATATCGACGTTTCAGCCGGATTAGAGCGGTTTTACGTGTACATCTTCCCTCGGTAATATAAACGGAAAATCAAGAACATTTTAGTTAATTCTAATGAAAACACATTGATTTTTATCATTTGTATTGGAAACAACATTGTCATATGTCTTTTCTTGGATCTAAATAATACGAAACCTCGCTCTATGATTTGGAGTTAAAATCCTCAAATATGGTTAAATAGTGACTTTTTTCACGTTTTTCATTTAGTTTGATACTATGTAAATATATTCATTTTTACCAATATTTCGATTCTATTTCATGTAGTATCACGATATATGATTTGGCCTTCAAATCTCAGAATTTCGCATAATATTGCATTTTAAGGAAGTTTTCTTGCATTTTGTTTCGTACGAAAAATCATCGAATTTAGCAATATTTTGACGTTTATCATCCCCTTTTCCTTTATGTGATTTAAACAAAATATCAACGAATTAGGCAATATTTTACTGTTTTTCCACGTTTTTGTGAATTTTCAGTCTATGGGTATTAATTCATATCTATACGATAAAAATGATGCAAACACATAATTGATTAGATAATAACCTTAAATACTTCATTTGCAATCATCTATTTGTTTCTCGTTAAAATACTGAGTAAGATATAGAAAAGGGGAGAAGTTCGGTTTTTATTGCATATATCGACGTTTCAGCCGGATTAGAGCGGTTTTACGTGTATATCTTCCCACGGTAATATAAACGGAAAATCAAGAACATTTTAGTTAATTCTAATGAAAACACATTGTTTTTTATCATTTGTATTGGAAACAACATTGTCATATGTCTTTTCTTGGATCTAAATAATACGAAACCTCGCTCTATGATTTGGAGTTAAAATCCTCAAATATGGTTAAATAATGACTTTTTTCACGTTTTTCTTTTAGTTTGATACTACGTAAATATATTCATTGTTACCAATATTTCGATTCTATTTCATGTAGTATCACGATATGTGATTTGGCCTTCAAATCTCAGAATTTCGCATAATATTGCATTTTAAGCAAGTTTTCTTGCATTTTGTTTCGTACGAAAAATCATCGAATTTAGCAATATTTTGACGTTTATCATCCTCTTTTCCTTTATGTAATTTAAACAAAATATCATCGAATTAGGCAATATTTTGCCGTTTTTCCACGTTTTTGTGAATTTTCAGTCTATGGGTATTAATTCATATATATATATGCGATAAAAATGATGCAAACACATAATTGATTAGATAATAACCTTAAATCCTTCATTTTCAATCATCTATTTGTTTCTCGTTAAAATACTGAGTAAGATATAGAAAAGGGGAGAAGTTCGGTTTTTATTGCATATATCGACGTTTCAGCCGGATTAGAGCGGTTTTACGTGTACATCTTCCCTCGGTAATATAAACGGAAAATCAAGAACATTTTAGTTAATTCTAATGAAAACACATTGTTTTTTATCATTTGTATTGGAAACAACATTGTCAAATGTCTTTTCTTGGATCTAAATAATACGAAACCTCGCTCTATGATTTGAAGGTAAAATCCTCAAATATGGTAAAATTGTGACTTTTTCACGTTAATCACGTAGTTTGATATTACGCAAATATATTCATTTTTACCAATATTTCGATACTATTTGATGAAGTATTACGATATGTTATTTGGCCTTCAAATCTCAGAATTTCGCATAATATTGTATTTTAAGCAAGTTCTCTTGCATTTTGTTTCGTACGGAATATCATCGAATTTAGCAATATTTTGACGTTTAACATCCCCTTTTCCTTTATGTGATTTAAACAAAATTTCATCGAATTAGGCAATATTTTGCCGTTTTTCCACGTTTTTGTGAATTTACAGTCTATGGGTATTAATTCATATATATACGATAAAAATTATGCAAACATATAATTGATTAGATAATAACCTCAAATACTTCATTTTCAATCATCTATTTGTTTCTCGTTAAAATACTGAGTAAGATATTGAAAAGTTTAGAAGTTCGGTTTTTATTGCATATATCGACGTTTCAGCCGCATTAGAGCGGTTTTACGTTTACATCTTCCCTCGGTAATATAAACGGAAAATCAGGAACATTTTAGTTAATTCTAATGAAAACACATTGATTTTTATCATTTGTATTGGAAACATTATTGTCATATGTCTTTTCTTGGATCTAAATAATACGAAACCTCGCTCTATGATTTGAAGTAAAATTCCTCAAATATGGTTAAATAGTGACTTTTTTCACGTTTCATGTAGTTTGATACTACGTAAATATATTCATTTTAACCAATATTTCGATTCTATTTCATGTAGAATCACGATATGTGATTTGACCGTGAAATATCAGAATTTCGCAAAATATTGCATTTTAAGCAAGTTTTCTTGCATTTTGTTTCGTACGAAAAATCATCGAATTTAGCAATATTTTGACGTTTATCATCACCTTTTCCTTTATGTGATTTAAACAAAATATCACCGAATTAGGCAATATTTTGCCGTTTTTCCACGTTTTTGTGAATTTTCAGTCTATGGGTATTAATTCATATATATACGATAAAAATGATGCAAACACATAATTGATTAGATAATAACCTTAAATACTTCATTTTCAATCATCTATTTGTTTCTCGTTAAAATACTGAGTAGGATATTGAAATGGGGAGAAGTTCGGTTTTTATTGCATATATCGACGTTTCAGCCTGATTAGAACGGTTTTACGTGTACATCTTCCCTTGGTAATATAAACGGAAAATCAGGAACATTTTAGTTAATTCTAATGAAAACACATTGTTTTTTATCATTTGTATTGGAAACAACATTGACATATGTCTTTTCTTGGATCTAAATAATACGAAACCTCGCTCTATGATTTGAAGGTAAAATCCTCAAATATGGTAAAATAGTGATTTTTTCACGTTAATCATGTAGTTTGATATTACGTCAATATACTCATTTTTACCAATATTTCGATACTATTTCATGTAGTATCACGATATGTGATTTGGCCTTCAAATTTCAGAATTTCGTATAATATTGCATTTTAAGCAAGTTTTCTTGCATTTTGTTTCGTACGAAAAATCATCGAATTTAGCAATATTTTGACGTTTATCATGCCCTTTTCCTTTATGTAATTTAAACAAAATATCATCGAATTAAGCAATATTTTGCAGTTTTTCCACGTTTATGTGAATTTTCAGTTTATTGGTATTAATTCATTATATATACGATAAAAATGATGCAAACACATAATAATTATGATTAATGATTAAAATGATTAGATAATAACCTTAAATACTTCATTTTCAATCAACTATTTGTTTCTCGTTAAAATACTGAGTAAGATATTAAAAAGTTGAGAAGTTCGGTTTTTATTGCATATATCGACGTTTCAGCCGGATTAGAGCGGTTTTACGTGTACACCTTCCCTCGGTAATATAAACGGAAAATCAGGAACATTTTAGTTAATTCTAATGAAAACACATTGTTTTTTATCATTTGTATTGGAAACAACATTGTCATATGTCTTTTCTTGGATCTAAATAATACGAAACCTCGCTCTATGATTTGAAGGTAAAATCCTCAAATATGGTAAAATAGTGATTTTTTCACGTTAATCATGTAGTTTGATATTACGTCAATATATTCATTTTTACCAATAATTCGATACTATTTCATGTAGTATCACGATATGTGATTTGGCCTTCAAATCTCAGAATTTCGCATAATATTGCATTTTAAGCAAGTTTTCTTGCATTTTGTTTCGTACGAAAAATCATCGAATTTAGCAATATTTTGACGTTTATCATGCCCTTTTCCTTTATGTAATTTAAACAAAATATCATCGAATTAAGCAATATTTTGCAGTTTTTCCACGTTTATGTGAATTTTCAGTTTATTATTATTAATTCATTATATATACGATAAAAATGATGCAAACACATAATAATTATGATTAATGATTAAAATGATTAGATAATAACCTTAAATACTTCATTTTCAATCAACTATTTGTTTCTCGTTAAAATACTGAGTAAGATATTAAAAAGTTGAGAAGTTCGGTTTTTATTGCATATATCGACGTTTCAGCCGGATTAGAGCGGTTTTACGTGTACACCTTCTCTCGGTAATATAAACGGAAAATCAGGAACATTTTAGTTAATTCTAATGAAAACACATTGATTTTTATCATTTGTATTGGAAACAACATTGTCATATGTCTTTTCTTGGATCTAAATAATACGAAACCTCGCTCTATGATTTGGAGTTAAAATCCTCAAATATGGTTAAATAGTGACTTTTTTCACGTTTTTCATTTAGTTTGATACTACGTAAATATATTCATTGTTACCAATATTTCGATTCTATTTCATGTAGTATCACGATATGTGATTTGGCCTTCAAATCTCAGAATTTCGCATAATATTGCATTTTAAGGAAGTTTTCTTGCATTTTGTTTCGTACGAAAAATCATTGAATTTAGCAATATTTTGACGTTTATCATCCCCTTTTCCTTTATGTGATTTAAACAAAATATCAACGAATTAGCAATATTTTGCTGTTTTTCCACGTTTTTGTGAATTTTCAGTCTATGGGTATTAATTCATATATATACGATAAAAATGATGCAAACACATAATTGATTAGATAATAACCTTAAATACTTCATTTTCAATCATCTATTTGTTTCTCGTTAAAATACTGAGTAAGATATAGAAAAGGGGAGAAGTTCGGTTTTTATTGCATATATCGACGTTTCAGCCGGATTAGAGCGGTTTTACGTGTACATCTTCCCTCGGTAATATAAACGGAAAATCAAGAACATTTTAGTTAATTCTAATGAAAACACATTGTTTTTTATCATATGTATTGGAAACAACATTGTCAAATGTCTTTTCTTGGATCTAAATAATACGAAACCTCGCTCTATGATTTGAAGGAAAAATCCTCAAATATGGTAAAATTGTGACTTTTTCACGTTAATCATGTAGGTTGATATTACGTAAATATATTCATTTTTACCAATATTTCGATACTATTACCATGTAGTATTAGGATATGTTATTTAGCCTTCAAATCTCAGAATTTCGCATAATATTGCAATTTAAGCAAGTTCTCTTGCATTTTGTTTCGTACGGAAAATCATCGAATTTAGCAATATTTTGACGTTTAACATCCCCTTTTCCTTTATGTGATTTAAACAAAATATCATCGAATTAGGCAATATTTTGCCGTTTTTCCAAGTTTATGTGAATTTTCAGTTTATTGGTATTAATTCATTATATATACGATAAAAATTATGCAAACACATAATAATTATGATTAATGATTAAAATGATTAGATAATAACCTTAAATACTTCATTTTCAATCAACTATTTGTTTCTCGTTAAAATACTGAGAAAGATATTGAAAAGGGGAGAAGTTCGGTTTTTATTGCATATATCGACGTTTCAACCGGATTAGAGCGGTTTTACGTGTACATCTTCCCTCTGTAATATAAACGGAAAATCAAGAACATTTTAGTTAATTCTAATGAAAACACATTGATTTTTATCATTTGTATTGGAAACAACATTGTCAAATGTCTTTTCTTGGATCTAAATAATACGAAACCTCGCTCTATGATTTGGAGTTAAAATCCTCAAATATGGTTAAATAGTGACTTTTTCACGTTAATCATGTAGGTTGATATTACGTAAATATATTCATTTTTACCAATATTTCGATACTATTTCATGTAGTATTAGGATATGTTATTTAGCCTTCAAATCTCAGAATTTCGCATAATATTGCAATTTAAGCAAGTTCTCTTGCATTTTGTTTCGTACGGAAAATCATCGAATTTAGCAATATTTTGACGTTTAACATCACCTTTTCCTTTATGTGATTTAAACAAAATATCATCGAATTAGGCAATATTTTGCCGTTTTTCCACGTTTATGTGAATTTTCAGTTTATTGGTATTAATTCATTATATATACGATAAAAATTTTGCAAACATATAATTGATTAGAAAATAACCTCAAATACTTCATTTTCAATCATCTATTTGTTTCTCGTTAAAATACTGAGTAAGATATTGAAAAGTTTAGAAGTTCGGTTTTTATTGCATATATCGACGTTTCAGCCGCATTAGAGCGGTTTTACGTGTACATCTTCTCTCGGTAATATAAACGGAAAATCAGGAACATTTTAGTTAATTCTAATGAAAACACATTGATTTTTATCATTTGTATTGGAAACATTATTGTCATATGTCTTTTCTTGGATCTAAATAATACGAAACCTCGATCTATGATTTGAAGTTAAAATCCTCAAATATGGTTAAATAGTGACTTTTTTCACGTTTTTCATGTAGTTTGATACTACGTAAATATATTCATTTTAACCAATATTTCGATTCTATTTCATGTAGAATCACGATATGTGATTTGACCGTCAAATATCAGAATTTCGCAAAATATTGCATTTTAAGCAAGTTTTCTTGCATTTTGTTTCGTACGAAAAATCATCGAATTTAGCAATATTTTGACGTTTATCATCACCTTTTCCTTTATGAGACTTAAACAAAATATCATCGAATTAGGCAATATTTTGCCGTTTTCCACGTTTTTGTGAATTTACAGTCTATGGGTATTAATTCATTTATATACGATAAAAATGATGCAAACACATAATAATTATGATTAATGATTAAAATGATTAGATAATAACCTTAAATACTTCATTTTCAATCAACTATTTGTTTCTCGTTAAAATACTGAGTAAGATATTGAAGAGGGGAGAAGTTCGGTTTTTATTGCATATATCGACGTTTCAGCCGGATTAGAGCGGTTTTACGTTTACATCTTCCCTCGGTAATATAAACGGAAAATCAGGAACATTTTAGTTAATTCTAATGAAAACACATTGATTTTTATCATTTGTATTGGAAACAACATTGTCATATGTCTTTTCTTGGATCTAAATAATAGGAAATCTCGCTCTATGATTTGAAGGTAAAATCCTCATATATGGTAAAATAGTGATTTTTTCACGTTAATCATGTAGTTTGATATTACGTAAATATATTCATTTTTACCAATATTTCGATACTATTTCATGTAGTATCACGATATGTGATTTGGCCTTCAAATCTCAGAATTTCGCATAATATTGCATTTTAAGCAAGTTTTCTTGCATTTTGTTTCGTACGAAAAATCATCGAATTTAGCAATATTTTGACGTTTATCATGCCCTTTTCCTTTATGTAATTTAAACAAAATATCATCGAATTAAGCAATATTTTGCAGTTTTTCCACGTTTATGTGAATTTTCAGTTTATTGGTATTAATTCATTATATATACGATAAAAATGATGCAAACACATAATAATTATGATTAATGATTAAAATGATTAGATAATAACCTTAAATACTTCATTTTCAATCAACTATTTGTTTCTCGTTAAAATACCGAGTAAGATATTAAAAAGTTGAGAAGTTCGGTTTTTATTGCATATATCGACGTTTCAGCCGGATTAGAGCGGTTTTACGTGTACATCTTCCCTCGGTAATATAAACGGAAAATCAGGAACATTTTAGTTAATTCTAATGAAAACACATTGATTTTTATCATTTGTATTGGAAACAACATTGTCATATGTCTTTTCTTGGATCTAAATAATACGAAACCTCGCGCTATGATTTGAAGTTAAAATCCTCAAATATGGTTAAATAGTGACTTTTTTCACGTTTTTCATGTAATTTGATACTACGTAAATATATTCATTTTTACCAATATTTCGATTCTATTTCATGTAGTATCACGATATGTGATTTGGCCTTCAAATCTCAGAATTTCGCATAATATTGCATTTTAAGGAAGTTTTCTTGCATTTTGTTTCTTACGAAAAATCATCGAATTTAGCAATATTTTGACGTTTATCATCCCCTTTTCCTTTATGTGATTTAAACAAAATATCATCGAATTAGGCAATATTTTGCCGTTTTTCCACGTTTTTGTGAATTTTCAGTCTATCGGTATTAATTCATATATATATACGATAAAAATGATGCAAACACATAATTGATTAGATAATAACCTTAAATCCTTCATTTTCAATTATCTATTTGTTTCTCGTTAAAATACTGAGTAAGATATTGAAAAGGGGAGAAGTTCGGTTTTTATTGCATATATCGACGTTTCAGCCTGATTAGAACGGTTTTACGTGTACATCTTCCCTTGGTAATATAAACGGAAAATCAGGAACATTTTAGTTAATTCTAATGAAAACACATTGTTTTTTATCATTTGTATTGGAAACAACATTGTCATATGTCTTTTCTTGGATCTAAATAATGCGAAACCTCGCTCTATGATTTGAAGGTAAAATCCTCAAATATGGTAAAATAGTGATTTTTTCACGTTAATCATGTAGTTTGATATTACGTAAATATATTCATTTTTACCAATATTTCGATACTATTTCATGTAGTATCACGATATGTGATTTGGCCTTCAAATCTCAGAATTTCGCATAATATTGCATTTTAAGCAAGTTTTCTTGCATTTTGTTTCGTACGAAAAATCATCGAATTTATCAATATTTTGACGTTTATCATGCCCTTTTCCTTTATGTAATTTAAACAAAATATCATCGAATTAAGCAATATTTTGCAGTTTTTCCACGTTTATGTGAATTTTCAGTTTATTGGTATTAATTCATTATATATACGATAAAAATGATGCAAACACATAATAATTATGATTAATGAATAAAATGATTAGATAATAACCTTAAATACTTCATTTTCAATCAACTATTTGTTTCTCGTTAAAATACTGAGTAAGATATTAAAAAGTTGAGAAGTTTTTTTTTTTTTTGCATATATCGACGTTTCAGCCGGATTAGAGCGGTTTTACGTGTACATCTTCCCTCGGTAATATAAACGGAAAATCAGGAACATTTTAGTTAATTCTAATGAAAACACATTGATTTTTATCATTTGTATTGGAAACAACATTGTCATATGTCTTTTCTTGGATCTAAATAATACGAAACCTCGCTCTATGATTTGGAGTTAAAATCCTCAAATATGGTTAAATAGTGACTTTTTTCACGTTTTTCATGTAGTTTGATACTACGTAAATATATTCGTTTTTACCAATATTTCGATTCTATTTCATGTAGTATCACTATATGTGATTTGGCCTTCAAATCTCAGAATTTCGCATAATATTGCATTTTAAGCAAGTTTTCTTCCATTTTGTTTCGTACGAAAAATCATCGAATTTAGCAATATTTTGACGTTTATCATCCCCTTTTCCTTTATGTGATTTAAACAAAATATCATCGAATTAGGCAATATTTTGCCGTTTTTGCACGTTTTTGTGAATTTTCAGTCCATGGGTATTAATTCATATATATACGATAAAAATTTTGCAAACATATAATTGATTAGAAAATAACCTCAAATACTTCATTTTCAATCATCTATTTGTTTCTCGTTAAAATACTGAGTAAGATATTGAAAAGTTTAGAAGTTCGGTTTTTATTGCATATATCGACGTTTCAGCCGCATTAGAGCGGTTTTACGTGTACATCTTCCCTCGGTAATATAAACGGAAAATCAGGAACATTTTAGTTAATTCTAATGAAAACACATTGATTTTTATCATTTGTATTGGAAACATTATTGTCATATGTCTTTTCTTGGATCTAAATAATACGAAACCTCGATCTATGATTTGAAGTTAAAATCCTCAAATATGGTTAAATAGTGACTTTTTTCACGTTTTTCATGTAGTTTGATACTACGTAAATATATTCATTTTAACCAATATTTCGATTCTATTTCATGTAGAATCACGATATGTGATTTGACCCTCAAATATCAGAATTTCGCAAAATATTGCATTTTAAGCAAGTTTTCTTGCATTTTGTTTCGTACGAAAAATCATCGAATTTAGCAATATTTTGACGTTTATCATCACCTTTTCCTTTATGAGACTTAAACAAAATATCATCGAATTAGGCAATATTTTGCCGTTTTCCACGTTTTTGTGAATTTACAGTCTATCGGTATTAATTCATATATATATACGATAAAAATGATGCAAACACATAATTGATTAGATAATAACCTTAAATCCTTCATTTTCAATTATCTATTTGTTTCTCGTTAAAATACTGAGTAAGATATTGAAAAGGGGAGAAGTTCGGTTTTTATTGCATATATCGACGTTTCAGCCTGATTAGAACGGTTTTACGTGTACATCTTCCCTTGGTAATATAAACGGAAAATCAGGAACATTTTAGTTAATTCTAATGAAAACACATTGTTTTTTATCATTTGTATTGGAAACAACATTGTCATATGTCTTTTCTTGGATCTAAATAATGCGAAACCTCGCTCTATGATTTGAAGGTAAAATCCTCAAATATGGTAAAATAGTGATTTTTTTCACGTTAATCATGTAGTTTGATATTACGTAAATATATTCATTTTTACCAATATTTCGATACTATTTCATGTAGTATCACGATATGTGATTTGGCCTTCAAATCTCAGAATTTCGCATAATATTGCATTTTAAGCAAGTTTTCTTGCATTTTGTTTCGTACGAAAAATCATCGAATTTATCAATATTTTGACGTTTATCATGCCCTTTTCCTTTATGTAATTTAAACAAAATATCATCGAATTAGGCAATATTTTGCCGTTTTTCCACGTTTATGTGAATTTTCAGTTTATTGGTATTAATTCATTATATATTCGGTAAAAATGATGCAAACACATAATAATTATGATTAATGATTAAAATGATTAGATAATAACCTTAAATACACCATTTTCAATCAACTATTTGTTTCTCGTTAAAATACTGAGTAAGATATTGAAAAGGGGAGAAATTCGGTTTTTATTGCATATATCGACGTTTCAGCCGGATTAGAGCGGTTTTACGTGTACATCTTCCCTCGGTAATATAAACGGAAAATCAGGAACATTTTAGTTAATTCTAATGAAAACACATTGATTTTTATCATTTGTATTGGAAACAACATTGTCATATGTCTTTTCTTGGATCTAAATAATACGAAACCTCGCTCTATGATTTGGAGTTAAAATCCTCAAATATGGTTAAATAGTGACTTTTTCACGTTTTTCATTTAGTTTGATACTATGTAAATATATTCATTTTTACCAATATTTCGATCCTATTTCATGTAGTATCACGATATGTGATTTGGCCTTCAAATCTCAGAATTTCGCAGAATATTGCATTTTAAGGAAGTTTTCTTGCATTTTGTTTCGTACGAAAAATCATCGAATTTAGCAATATTTTGACGTTTATCATCCCCTTTTCCTTTCTGTGATTTAAACAAAATATCAACGAATTATGCAATATTTTGCAGTTTTTCCACGTTTATGTGAATTTTCAGTTTATTGGTATTTATTCATTATATATACGATAAAAATGATGCAAACACATAATAATTATGATTAATGAATAAAATGATTAGATAATAACCTTAAATACTTCATTTTCAATCAACTATTTGTTTCTCGTTAAAATACTGAGTAAGATATTAAAAAGTTGAGAATTTTTTTTTTTTTTGCATATATCGACGTTTCAGCCGGATTAGAGCGGTTTTACGTGTACATCTTCCCTCGGTAATATAAACGGAAAATCAGGAACATTTTAGTTAATTCTAATGAAAACACATTGATTTTTATCATTTGTATTGGAAACAACATTGTCATATGTCTTTTCTTGGATCTAAATAATACGAAACCTCGCTCTATGATTTGGAGTTAAAATCCTCAAATATGGTTAAATAGTGACTTTTTTCACGTTTTTCATGTAGTTTGATACTACGTAAATATATTCATTTTTACCAATATTTCGATTCAATTTCATGTAGTATCACGATATGTGATTTGGCCTTCAAATCTCAGAATTTCGCATAATATTGCATTTTAAGCAAGTTTTCTTGCATTTTGTTTCGTACGAAAAATCATCGAATTTAGCAATATTTTGACGTTTATCATCCCCTTTTCCTTTATGTGATTTAAACAAAATATCAACGAATTAGGCAATATTTTGCCGTTTTTCCACGTTTTTGTGAATTTTCAGTCTATGGGTATTAATTCATATATATATAGACGATAAAAATGATGCAAACACATAATTGATTAGATAATAACCTTAAATCCTTCATTTTCAATCATCTATTTGTTTCTCGTTAAAATACTGAGTAAGATATTGAAAAGGGGAGAAGTTCGGTTTTTATTGCATATATCGACGTTTCAGCCTGATTAGAACGGTTTTACGTGTACATCTTCCCTCGGTAATATAAACGGAAAATCAAGAACATTTTAGTTAATTCTAATGAAAACACATTGTTTTTTATCATTTGTATTGGAAACAACATTGTCAAATGTCTTTTCTTGGATCTAATTAATACGAAACCTCGCCCTATGATTTGAAGGTAAAATCCTCAAATATGGTAAAATTGTGACTTTTTCACGTTAATCATGTAGTTTGATATTACGTAAATATATTCATTTTTACCAATATTTCGATACTATTTGATGTAGTATTACGATATGTTATTTGGACTTCAAATCTCAGAATTTCGCATAATATTGCATTTTAAGCAAGTTCTCTTGCATTTTGTTTCGTACGGAAAATCATCGAATTTAGCAATATTTTGACGTTTAACATCCCCTTTTCCTTTATGTGATTTAAACAAAATATCATCGAATTAGGCAATATTTTGCCGTTTTTCCACGTTTATGTGAATTTTCAGTTTATTGGTATTAATTCATTATATATACGGTAAAAATGATGCAAACACATAATAATTATGATTAATGATTAAAATGATTAGATAATAACCTTAAATACACCATTTTCAATCAACTATTTGTTTCTCGTTAAAATACTGAGTAAGATATTGAAAAGGGGAGAAATTCGGTTTTTATTGCATATATCGACGTTTCAGCCGGATTAGAGCGGTTTTACGTGTACATCTTCCCTCGGTAATATAAACGGAAAATCAGGAACATTTTAGTTAATTCTAATGAAAACACATTGATTTTTATCATTTGTATTGGAAACAACATTGTCATATGTCTTTTCTTGGATCTAAATAATACGAAACCTCGCTCTATGATTTGGAGTTAAAATCCTCAAATATGGTTAAATAGTGACTTTTTCACGTTTTTCATTTAGTTTGATACTATGTAAATATATTCATTTTTACCAATATTTCGATCCTATTTCATGTAGTATCACGATATGTGATTTGGCCTTCAAATCTCAGAATTTCGCAGAATATTGCATTTTAAGGAAGTTTTCTTGCATTTTGTTTCGTACGAAAAATCATCGAATTTAGCAATATTTTGACGTTTATCATCCCCTTTTCCTTTCTGTGATTTAAACAAAATATCAACGAATTATGCAATATTTTACTGTTTTTCCACGTTTTTGTGAATTTTCAGTCTATGGGTATTAATTCATATATATACGATAAAAATGATGCAAACACATAATTGATTAGATAATAACCTTAAATACTTAATTTTCAATCATCTATTTGTTTCTCGTTAAAATACTGAGTAAGATATAGAAAAGGGGAGAAGTTCGGTTTTTATTGCATATATCGACGTTTCAGCCGGATTAGAGCGGTTTTACGTGTACATCTTCCCTCGGTAATATAAACGGAAAATCAAGAACATATTAGTTAATTCTAATGAAAACACATTGTTTTTTAGCATTTGTATTGGAAACAACATTGTCATATGTCTTTTCTTGGATCTAAATAATACGAAACCTCGCTCTATGATTTGGAGTTAAAATCCTCAAATATGGTTAAATAGTGACTTTTTTCACGTTTTTTATTTAGTTTGATACTACGTAAATATATTCATTTTTACCAATATTTCGATTCTATTTCATGTAGTATCACGATATGTGATTTGGCCTTCAAATCTCAGAATTTCGCATAATATTGCATTTTAAGGAAGTTTTCTTGCATTTTGTTTCGTACGAAAAATCATCGAATTTAGCAATATTTTGACGTTTATCATCCGCTTTTCCTTTATGTGATTTAAACAAAATATCATCGAATTAGGCAATATTTTGCCGTTTTTCCACGTTTTTGTGAATTTTCAGTCTATGGGTATTAATTCATATATATATAGACGATAAAAATGATGCAAACACACAATTGATTAGATAATAACCTTAAATCCTTCATTTTCAATCATCAATTTGTTTCTCGTTAAAATACTGAGTAAGATATTGAAAAGGGGAGATGTTCGGTTTTTATTGCATATATCGACGTTTCAGCCGGATTAGAGCTGTTTTACGTGTACATCTTCCCTCGGTAATATAAACGGAAAATCAAGAACATTTTAGTTAATTCTAATGAAAACACATTGTTTTTTATCATTTGTATTGGAAACAACATTGTCAAATGTCTTTTCTTGGATCTAATTAATACGAAACCTCGCCCTATGATTTGAAGGTAAAATCCTCAAATATGGTAAAATTGTGACTTTTTCACGTTAATCATGTAGTTTGATATTACGTAAATATATTCATTTTTACCAATATTGGAGTTAATATTGGAGTTTTTTTACCAATATTGGAGTATTTTTACCAATATTGGAGTAATGATGCATACTATTTGATGTAGTATTACGATATGTTATTTGGCCTTCAAATCTCAGAATTTCGCATAATATTGCATTTTAAGCAAGTTCTCTTGCATTTTGTTTCGTACGGAATATCATCGAATTTAGCAATATTTTGACGTTTAACATCCCCTTTTCCTTTATGTGATTTAAACAAAATTTCATCGAATAAGGCAATATTTTGCCGTTTTTCCACGTTTATGTGAATTTTCAGTTTATTGGTATTAATTCATTATATATACGATAAAAATGATGCAAACACATAATAATTATGATTAATGATTAAAATGATTAGATAATAACCTTAAATACTTCATTTTCAATCAACTATTTGTTTCTCGTTAAAATACTGACTAAGATATTGAAAAGTTGAGAAGTACGGTTTTTATTGCATATATCGACGTTTCAGCCGGATTAGAGCGGTTTTACGTGTACATCTTCCCTCGGTAATATAAACGGAAAATCAGGAACATTTTCGTTAATTCTAATGAAAACACATTGATTTTTATCATTTGTATTGGAAACAACATTGTCATATGTCTTTTCTTGGATCTAAATAATACGAAACCTCGCTCTATGATTTGAAGTTAAAAACCTCAAATATGGTTAAATAGTGACTTTTTTCAGGTTTTTCATGTAGTTTAATACTACGTAAATATATTCATTTTTACCAATATTTCGATTCTATTTCATGTAGTATCACGATATGTGAGTTGGCCTTCAAATCTCAGAATTTCGCATAATATTGCATTTTATGCAAGTTTTCTTGCATTTTGTTTCGTACGAAAAATCATCGAATTTAGCAATATTTTGACGTTTATCATCCCCTTTTCCTTTATGTGATTTAAACAAAATATCATCGAATTAGGCAATATTTTGCCGTTTTTCCACGTTTTTGTGAATTTTCAGTCTATGGGTATTAATTCATATATATATATAGACGATAAAAATGATGCAAACACATAATTGATTAGATAATAACCTTAAATCCTTCATTTTCAATCATCTATTTGTTTCTCGTTAAAATACTGAGTAAGATATTGAAAAGGGGAGAAGTTCGGTTTTTATTGCATATATCGACGTTTCAGCCTGATTAGAACGGTTTTACGTGTACATCTTCCCTCGGTAATATAAACGGAAAATCAAGAACATTTTAGTTAATTCTAATGAAAACACATTGTTTTTTATCATTTGTATTGGAAACAACATTGTCAAATGTCTTTTCTTGGATCTAATTAATACGAAACCTCGCCCTATGATTTGAAGGTAAAATCCTCAAATATGGTAAAATTGTGACATTTTCACGTTAATCATGTAGTTTGATATTACGTAAATATATTCATTTTTACCAATATTTCGATACTATTTGATGTAGTATTACGATATGTTATTTGGCCTTCAAATCTCAGAATTTCGCATAATATTGCATTTTAAGCAAGTTCTCTTGCATTTTGTTTCGTACGGAAAATCATCGAATTTAGCAATATTTTGACGTTTAACATCCCCTTTTCCTTTATGTGATTTAAACAAAATATCATCGAATTAGGCAATATTTTGCCGTTTTTCCACGTTTATGTGAATTTTCAGTTTATTGGTATTAATTCATTATATATACGGTAAAAATGATGCAAACACATAATAATTATGATTAATGATTAAAATGATTAGATAATAACCTTAAATACACCATTTTCAATCAACTATTTGTTTCTCGTTAAAATACTGAGTAAGATATTGAAAAGGGGAGAAATTCTGTTTTTATTGCATATATCGACGTTTCAGCCGGATTAGAGCGGTTTTACGTGTACATCTTCCCTCGGTAATATAAACGGAAAATCAGGAACATTTTAGTTAATTCTAATGAAAACACATTGATTTTTATCATTTGTATTGGAAACAACATTGTCATATGTCTTTTCTTGGATCTAAATAATACGAAACCTCGCTCTATGATTTGGAGTTAAAATCCTCAAATATGGTTAAATAGTGACTTTTTCACGTTTTTCATTTAGTTTGATACTATGTAAATATATTCATTTTTACCAATATTTCGATCCTATTTCATGTAGTATCACGATATGTGATTTGGCCTTCAAATCTCAGAATTTCGCAGAATATTGCATTTTAAGGAAGTTTTCTTGCATTTTGTTTCGTACGAAAAATCATCGAATTTAGCAATATTTTGACGTTTATCATCCCCTTTTCCTTTCTGTGATTTAAACAAAATATCAACGAATTATGCAATATTTTACTGTTTTTCCACGTTTTTGTGAATTTTCAGTCTATGGGTATTAATTCATATATATACGATAAAAATGATGCAAACACATAATTGATTAGATAATAACCTTAAATACTTAATTTTCAATCATCTATTTGTTTCTCGTTAAAATACTGAGTAAGATATAGAAAAGGGGAGAAGTTCGGTTTTTATTGCATATATCGACGTTTCAGCCGGATTAGAGCGGTTTTACGTGTACATCTTCCCTCGGTAATATAAACGGAAAATCAAGAACATATTAGTTAATTCTAATGAAAACACATTGTTTTTTAGCATTTGTATTGGAAACAACATTGTCATATGTCTTTTCTTGGATCTAAATAATACGAAACCTCGCTCTATGATTTGGAGTTAAAATCCTCAAATATGGTTAAATAGTGACTTTTTTCACGTTTTTTATTTAGTTTGATACTACGTAAATATATTCATTTTTACCAATATTTCGATTCTATTTCATGTAGTATCACGATATGTGATTTGGCCTTCAAATCTCAGAATTTCGCATAATATTGCATTTTAAGGAAGTTTTCTTGCATTTTGTTTCGTACGAAAAATCATCGAATTTAGCAATATTTTGACGTTTATCATCCGCTTTTCCTTTATGTGATTTAAACAAAATATCATCGAATTAGGCAATATTTTGCCGTTTTTCCACGTTTTAGTGAATTTTCAGTCTATGGGTATTAATTCATATATATATAGACGATAAAAATGATGCAAACACACAATTGATTAGATAATAACCTTAAATCCTTCATTTTCAATCATCAATTTGTTTCTCGTTAAAATACTGAGTAAGATATTGAAAAGGGGAGATGTTCGGTTTTTATTGCATATATCGACGTTTCAGCCGGATTAGAGCTGTTTTACGTGTACATCTTCCCTCGGTAATATAAACGGAAAATCAAGAACATTTTAGTTAATTCTAATGAAAACACATTGTTTTTTATCATTTGTATTGGAAACAACATTGTCAAATGTCTTTTCTTGGATCTAATTAATACGAAACCTCGCCCTATGATTTGAAGGTAAAATCCTCAAATATGGTAAAATTGTGACTTTTTCACGTTAATCATGTAGTTTGATATTACGTAAATATATTCATTTTTACCAATATTGGAGTTAATATTGGAGTTTTTTTACCAATATTGGAGTATTTTTACCAATATTGGAGTAATGATGCATACTATTTGATGTAGTATTACGATATGTTATTTGGCCTTCAAATCTCAGAATTTCGCATATTATTGCATTTTAAGCAAGTTCTCTTGCATTTTGTTTCGTACGGAATATCATCGAATTTAGCAATATTTTGACGTTTAACATCCCCTTTTCCTTTATGTGATTTAAACAAAATTTCATCGAATAAGGCAATATTTTGCCGTTTTTCCACGTTTATGTGAATTTTCAGTTTATTGGTATTAATTCATTATATATACGATAAAAATGATGCAAACACATAATAATTATGATTAATGATTAAAATGATTAGATAATAACCTTAAATACTTCATTTTCAATCAACTATTTGTTTCTCGTTAAAATACTGACTAAGATATTGAAAAGTTGAGAAGTACGGTTTTTATTGCATATATCGACGTTTCAGCCGGATTAGAGCGGTTTTACGTGTACATCTTCCCTCGGTAATATAAACGGAAAATCAGGAACATTTTCGTTAATTCTAATGAAAACACATTGATTTTTATCATTTGTATTGGAAACAACATTGTCATATGTCTTTTCTTGGATCTAAATAATACGAAACCTCGCTCTATGATTTGAAGTTAAAAACCTCAAATATGGTTAAATAGTGACTTTTTTCAGGTTTTTCATGTAGTTTAATACTACGTAAATATATTCATTTTTACCAATATTTCGATTCTATTTCATGTAGTATCACGATATGTGAGTTGGCCTTCAAATCTCAGAATTTCGCATAATATTGCATTTTATGCAAGTTTTCTTGCATTTTGTTTCGTACGAAAAATCATCGAATTTAGCAATATTTTGACGTTTATCATCCCCTTTTCCTTTATGTGATTTAAACAAAATATCATCGAATTAGGCAATATTTTGCCGTTTTTCCACGTTTTTGTGAATTTTCAGTCTATGGGTATTAATTCATATATATATGATAAAAATGATGCATACACATAATTGATTAGATAATAACCTTAAATACTTCATTTTCAATCATTTATTTGTTTCTCGTTAAAATACTGACTAAGATATTGAAAGGGGGAGAAGTTCGGTTTTTATTGCATATATCGACGTTTCAGCCAGATTAGAGCGGTTTTACGTGTACATCTTCCCTCGGTAATATAAACGGAAAACCAAGAACATTTTAGTTAATTCTAATGAAAACACATTGTTTTTTATCATTTGTATTGGAAACAACATTGGCATATGTCTTTTCTTGGATCTAAATAATACGAAACCTCGTTCTATGTAAAATCCTCAAATATGGTAAAATAGTGACTTTTTCACGTTAATCATGTAGTTTGATAGTACGTAAATATATTCATTTTTACCAATATTTCGATACTATTTCATGTAGTATCACGATATGTGATTTGGCCTTCAAATCTCAGAATTTCGCATAATATTGCATTTTAAGCAAGTTTTCTTGCGTTTTGTTTCGTACGAAAAATCATCGAATTTAGCAATATTTTGACGTATATCATCCCCTTTTCCTTTATGTAATTTAAACAAAATATCATCGAATTAGGCAATATTTTGCAGTTTTTCCACGTTTATATGAATTTTCAGTTTGTTGGTATTAATTCATTATATATACGATAAAAATGATGCAAACACATAATAATTATGATTAATGATTAAAATGATTAGATAATAACCTTAAATACTTCATTTTCAATCAACTATTTGTTTCTCGTTAAAATACTGAGTAAGTTATTGAAAAGTTGAGAAGTTCGGTTTTTATTGCATATATCGACGTTTCAGCCGGATTAGAGCGGTTTTACGTGTACATCTTCCCTCGTTAATATAAACGGAAAATCAGGAACATTTTAGTTAATTCTAATGAAAACACATTGATTTTTATCATTTGTATTGGAAACAACATTGTCATATGTCTTTTCTTGGATCTAAATAATACGAAACCTCGCTCTATGATTTGAAGTTAAAATCCTCAAATATGGTTAAATAGTGACTTTTTTCACGTTTTTCATGTAGTTTGATACTACGAAAATATATTCATTTTTACCAATATTTCGATTCTATTTCATATAGTATCACGATATGTGATTTGGCCTTCAAATCTCAGAATTTCGAATAATATTGCATTTTATGCAAGTTTTCTTGCATTTTGTTTTGTACGAAAAATCATCGAATTTAGCAATATTTTGACGTTTATCATCCCCTTTTCCTTTATGAGATTTAAACAAAATATCATCGAATTAGGCAATATTTTGCCGTTTTTCCACGTTTTTGTGAATTTTCAGTCTATGGGTATTAATTCATATACATACGATAAAAATGATGCAAACACATAATTGATTAGATAATAACTTTAAATACTTCATTTTCAATCATCTATTTGTTTCTCGTTAAAATACTGAGTAAGATATTGAAAAGGGGAGAAGTTCGGTTTTTATTGCATATATCGACGTTTCAGCCGGATTAGAGCGGTTTTACGTGTACATCTCTCCACTGTAATATAAATTGAAAATCAAGAACATTTTAGTTAATTCTAATGAAAACACATTGTTTTTTATCATTTGTATTGGAAACAACATTGTCATATGTCTTTTCTTGGATCTAAATAATACGAAACCTCGCTCTATGATTTGGAGTTAAAATCCTCAAATATGGTTAAATAGTGACTTTTTTCACGTTTTTCATGTAGTTTGATACTACGTAAATATATTCATTTTTACCAATATTTCGATTCTATTTCATGTAGTATCACGATATGTGATTTGGCCTTCAAATCTCAGAATTTCGCATAATATTGCATTTTAAGCAAGTTTTCTTGCATTTTGTTTCGTACGCAAAATCATCGAATTTAGCAATATTTTGACGTTTATCATCCCCTTTTCCTTTATGTGATTTAAACAAAATATCATCGAATTAGGTAATATTTTGCCGATTTCCACGTTTATATGAATTTTCAGTTTGTTGGTATTAATTCATTATATATACGATAAAAATGATGCAAACACATAATAATTATGATTAATGGTTAAAATGATTAGATAATAACCTTAAATACTTCATTTTCAAGCAACTATTTGTTTCTCGTTAAAATACTGAGTAAGTTATTGAAAAGTTGAGAAGTTCGGTTTTTATTGCATATATCGACGTTTCATCCGGATTAGAGCGGTTTTACGTGTACATCTTCCCTCGTTAATATAAACGGAAAATCAGGAACATTTTAGTTAATTCTAATGAAAACTCATTGATTTTTATCATTTGTATTGGAAACAACATTGTCATATGTCTTTTCTTGGATCTAAATAATACGAAACCTCGCTCTATGATTTGAAGTTAAAATCCTCAAATATGGTTAAATAGTGACTTTTTTCACGTTAATCATGTAGTTTGATAGTACGTAAATATATTCATTTTTACCAATATTTCGATACTATTTCATGTAGTATCACGATATGTGATTTGGCCTTCATATCTCAGAATTTAGGATAATATTGCATTTTAAGCAAGTTTTCTGGCATTTTGTTTCGTACGAAAAATCATCGAATTTAGCAATATTTTGACGTTTATCATCCCCTTTTCCTTTATGTGATTTAAACAAAATATCATCGAATTAGGCAATATTTTGCCGTTTTTCCACGTTTTTGTGAATTTTCAGTCTATGGGTATTAATTCATATATATATACGATAAAAATGATGCAAACACATAATTGATTAGATAATAACCTTAAATACTTCATTTTCAATCATCTATTTGTTTCTCGTTAAAATACTGAGTAAGATATTGAAAAGGGGAGAAGTTCGGTTTTTATTGCATATATGGACGTTTCAGCCGGATTAGAGCGGTTTTACGTGTACATCTTCCCTCGGTAATATAAACGGAAAACCAAGAACATTTTAGTTAATTCTAATGAAAAGACATTGTTTTTTATCATTTGTATTAGAAACAACATTGGCATATGTCTTTTCTTGGATCTAAATAATACGAAACCTCGCTCTATAATTTGAAGGTAAAATCCTCAAATATGGTAAAATAGTGACTTTTTTCACGTTTTTCATGTAGTTTGATACTACGAAAATATATTCATTTTTACCAATATTTCGATTCTATTTCATATAGTATCACGATATGTGATTTGGCCTTCAAATCTCAGAATTTCGCATAATATTGCATTTTATGCAAGTTTTCTTGCATTTTGTTTCGTACGAAAAATCATCGAATTTAGCAATATTTTGACGTTTATCATCCCCTTTTCCTTTATGTGATTTAAACAAAATATCATCGAATTAGGCAATATTTTGCCGTTTTTCCACGTTTTTGTGAATTTTCAGTCTATGGGTATTAATTCATATACATACGATAAAAATGATGCAAACACATAATTGATTAGATAATAACTTTAAATACTTCATTTTCAATCATCTATTTGTTTTCGTTAAAATACTGAGTAAGATATTGAAAAGGGGAGATGTTCGGTTTTTATTGCATATATCGACGTTTCAGCCGGATTAGAGCGGTTTTACGTGTACATCTCTCCACGGTAATATAAATTGAAAATCAAGAACATTTTAGTTAATTCTAATGAAAACACATTGTTTTTTATCATTTGTATTGGAAACAACATTGTCATATGTCTTTTCTTGGATCTAAATAATACGAAACCTCGTTCTATGTAAAATCCTCAAATATGGTAAAATAGTGACTTTTTCACGTTAATCATGTAGTTTGATATTACGTAAATATATTCATTTTTACCAATATTTCGATACTTTTTCATGTAGTATCACGATATGTGATTTGGCCTTCAATTTTCAGAATTTCGCATAATATTGCATTTTAAGCAAGTTTTCTTGCATTTTGTTTCGTACGAAAAATCATCGAATTTAGCAATATTTTGACGTTTAACATCCCCTTTTCCTTTATGTGATTTAAAAAAAATATCATCGAATTAGGCAATATTTTGCCGTTTTTCCACGTTTATGTGAATTTTCAGTTTATTGGTATTAATTCATTATATATACGATAAAAATGATGCAAACACATAATAATTATGATTAATGATTAAAATGATTAGATAATAACCTTAAATACTTCATTTTCAATCAACTATTTGTTTCTCGTTAAAATACTGAGTAAGATATTGAAAAGGGGAGAAGTTCAGTTTTTATTGCATATATCGACGTTTCAGCCGGATTAGAGCGGTTTTACGTGTACATCTTCCCTCGGTAATTTAAACGGAAAATCAAGAACATTTTAGTTAATTCTAATGAAAACACATTGTTTTTTATCATTTGTATTGGAAACAACATTGTCATATGTCTTTTCTTGGATCTAAATAATACGAAACCTCGCTCTATGATTTAAAGGTAAAATCCTCAAATATGGTAAAATAGTGACTTTTTCACGTTAATCATGTAGTTTGATAGTACGTAAATATATTCATTTTTACCAATATTTCGATACTATTTCATGTAGTATCACGATATGTGATTTGGCCTTCAAATCTCAGAA
Source organism: Procambarus clarkii (assembly GCF_040958095.1). NCBI lineage: Eukaryota > Metazoa > Arthropoda > Malacostraca > Decapoda > Cambaridae > Procambarus > Procambarus clarkii. Next base: position 8,319,564 of record NC_091222.1, read on the forward strand.
TTTCGCATAATATTGCATTTTAAGCAAGTTTTCTTGCATTTGGTTTCGTACGAAAAATCATCGAATTTAGCAATATTTTGACGTATATCATCCCCTTTTCCTATATGTAATTTAAACAAAATATCATCGAATTAGGCAATATTTTGCAGTTTTTCCACGTTTATATGAATGTTCAGTTTGTTGGTATTAATTCATTATATATACGATAAAAATGATGCAAACACATAATAAGTATGATTAATGATTAAAATGATTAGATAATAACCTTAAATACTTCATTTTCAATCAACTATTTGTTTCTCGTTAAAATACTGAGTAAGTTATTGAAAAGTTGAGAAGTACGGTTTTTATTGCATATATCGACGTTTCAGCCGGATTAGAGCGGTTTTACGTGTACATCTTCCCTCGTTAATATAAACGGAAAATCAGGAACATTTTAGTTAATTCTAATGAAAACACATTGATTTTTATCATTTGTATTGGAAACAACATTGTCATATGTCTTTTCTTGCATCTAAATAATACGAAACCTCGCTCTATGATTTGAAGTTAAAATCCTCAAATATGGTTAAATAGTGACTTTTTTCACGTTTTTCATGTAGTTTGATACTACGAAAATATATTCATTTTTACCAATATTTCGATTCTATTTCATATAGTATCACGATATGTGATTTGGCCTTCAAATCTCAGAATTTCGAATAATATTGCATTTTATGCAAGTTTTCTTGCATTTTGTTTCGTACGAAAAATCATCGAATTTAGCAATATTTTGACGTTTATCATCCCCTTTTCCTTTATGAGATTTAAACAAAATATCATCGAATTAGGCAATATTTTGCCGTTTTTCCACGTTTTTGTGAATTTTCAGTCTATGGGTATTAATTCATATACATACGATAAAAATGATGCAAACACATAATTGATTAGATAATAACTTTAAATACTTCATTTTCAATCATCTATTTGTTTCTCGTTAAAATACTGAGTAAGATATTGAAAAGGGGAGAAGTTCGGTTTTTATTGCATATATCGACGTTTCAGCCGGATTAGAGCGGTTTTACGTGTACATCTCTCCACTGTAATATAAATTGAAAATCAAGAACATTTTAGTTAATTCTAATGAAAACACATTGTTTTTTATCATTTGTATTGGAAACAACATTGTCATATGTCTTTTCTTGGATCTAAATAATACGAAACCTCGCTCTATGATTTGGAGTTAAAATCCTCAAATATGGTTAAATAGTGACTTTTTTCACGTTTTTCATGTAGTTTGATACTACGTAAATATATTCATTTTTACCAATATTTCGATTCTATTTCATGTAGTATCACGATATGTGATTTGGCCTTCAAATCTCAGAATTTCGCATAATATTGCATTTTAAGCAAGTTTTCTTGCATTTTGTTTCGTACGCAAAATCATCGAATTTAGCAATATTTTGACGTTTATCATCCCCTTTTCCTTTATGTGATTTAAACAAAATATCATCGAATTAGGTAATATTTTGCCGATTTCCACGTTTATATGAATTTTCAGTTTGTTGGTATTAATTCATTATATATACGATAAAAATGATGCAAACACATAATAATTATGATTAATGGTTAAAATGATTAGATAATAACCTTAAATACTTCATTTTCAAGCAACTATTTGTTTCTCGTTAAAATACTGAGTAAGTTATTGAAAAGTTGAGAAGTTCGGTTTTTATTGCATATATCGACGTTTCATCCGGATTAGAGCGGTTTTACGTGTACATCTTCCCTCGTTAATATAAACGGAAAATCAGGAACATTTTAGTTAATTCTAATGAAAACTCATTGATTTTTATCATTTGTATTGGAAACAACATTGTCATATGTCTTTTCTTGGATCTAAATAATACGAAACCTCGCTCTATGATTTGAAGTTAAAATCCTCAAATATGGTTAAATAGTGACTTTTTTCACGTTAATCATGTAGTTTGATAGTACGTAAATATATTCATTTTTACTAATATTTCGATACTATTTCATGTAGTATCACGATATGTGATTTGGCCTTCAAATCTCAGAATTTAGGATAATATTGCATTTTAAGCAAGTTTTCTGGCATTTTGTTTCGTACGAAAAATCATCGAATTTAGCAATATTTTGACGTTTATCATCCCCTTTTCCTTTATGTGATTTAAACAAAATATCATCGAATTAGGCAATATTTTGCCGTTTTTCCACGTTTTTGTGAATTTTCAGTCTATGGGTATTAATTCATATATATATACGATAAAAATGATGCAAACACATAATTGATTAGATAATAACCTTAAATACTTCATTTTCAATCATCTATTTGTTTCTCGTTAAAATACTGAGTAAGATATTGAAAAGGGGAGAAGTTCGGTTTTTATTGCATATATGGACGTTTCAGCCGGATTAGAGCGGTTTTACGTGTACATCTTCCCTCGGTAATATAAACGGAAAACCAAGAACATTTTAGTTAATTCTAATGAAAAGACATTGTTTTTTATCATTTGTATTAGAAACAACATTGGCATATGTCTTTTCTTGGATCTAAATAATACGAAACCTCGCTCTATAATTTGAAGGTAAAATCCTCAAATATGGTAAAATAGTGACTTTTTTCACGTTTTTCATGTAGTTTGATACTACGAAAATATATTCATTTTTACCAATATTTCGATTCTATTTCATATAGTATCACGATATGTGATTTGGCCTTCAAATCTCAGAATTTCGCATAATATTGCATTTTATGCAAGTTTTCTTGCATTTTGTTTCGTACGAAAAATCATCGAATTTAGCAATATTTTGACGTTTATCATCCCCTTTTCCTTTATGTGATTTAAACAAAATATCATCGAATTAGGCAATATTTTGCCGTTTTTCCACGTTTTTGTGAATTTTCAGTCTATGGGTATTAATTCATATACATACGATAAAAATGATGCAAACACATAATTGATTAGATAATAACTTTAAATACTTCATTTTCAATCATCTATTTGTTTTCGTTAAAATACTGAGTAAGATATTGAAAAGGGGAGATGTTCGGTTTTTATTGCATATATCGACGTTTCAGCCGGATTAGAGCGGTTTTACGTGTACATCTCTCCACGGTAATATAAATTGAAAATCAAGAACATTTTAGTTAATTCTAATGAAAACACATTGTTTTTTATCATTTGTATTGGAAACAACATTGTCATATGTCTTTTCTTGGATCTAAATAATACGAAACCTCGTTCTATGTAAAATCCTCAAATATGGTAAAATAGTGACTTTTTCACGTTAATCATGTAGTTTGATATTACGTAAATATATTCATTTTTACCAATATTTCGATACTTTTTCATGTAGTATCACGATATGTGATTTGGCCTTCAATTCTCAGAATTTCGCATAATATTGCATTTTAAGCAAGTTTTCTTGCATTTTGTTTCGTACGAAAAATCATCGAATTTAGCAATATTTTGACGTTTAACATCCCCTTTTCCTTTATGTGATTTAAAAAAAATATCATCGAATTAGGCAATATTTTGCCGTTTTTCCACGTTTATGTGAATTTTCAGTTTATTGGTATTAATTCATTATATATACGATAAAAATGATGCAAACACATAATAATTATGATTAATGATTAAAATGATTAGATAATAACCTTAAATACTTCATTTTCAATCAACTATTTGTTTCTCGTTAAAATACTGAGTAAGATATTGAAAAGGGGAGAAGTTCAGTTTTTATTGCATATATCGACGTTTCAGCCGGATTAGAGCGGTTTTACGTGTACATCTTCCCTCGGTAATTTAAACGGAAAATCAAGAACATTTTAGTTAATTCTAATGAAAACACATTGTTTTTTATCATTTGTATTGGAAACAACATTGTCATATGTCTTTTCTTGGATCTAAATAATACGAAACCTCGCTCTATGATTTAAAGGTAAAATCCTCAAATATGGTAAAATAGTGACTTTTTCACGTTAATCATGTAGTTTGATAGTACGTAAATATATTCATTTTTACCAATATTTCGATACTATTTCATGTAGTATCACGATATGTGATTTGGCCTTCAAATCTCAGAATTTCGCATAATATTGCATTTTAAGCAAGTTTTCTTGCATTTGGTTTCGTACGAAAAATCATCGAATTTAGCAATATTTTGACGTATATCATCCCCTTTTCCTATATGTAATTTAAACAAAATATCATCGAATTAGGCAATATTTTGCAGTTTTTCCACGTTTATATGAATGTTCAGTTTGTTGGTATTAATTCATTATATATACGATAAAAATGATGCAAACACATAATAAGTATGATTAATGATTAAAATGATTAGATAATAACCTTAAATACTTCATTTTCAATCAACTATTTGTTTCTCGTTAAAATACTGAGTAAGTTATTGAAAAGTTGAGAAGTACGGTTTTTATTGCATATATCGACGTTTCAGCCGGATTAGAGCGGTTTTACGTGTACATCTTCCCTCGTTAATATAAACGGAAAATCAGGAACATTTTAGTTAATTCTAATGAAAACACATTGATTTTTATCATTTGTATTGGAAACAACATTGTCATATGTCTTTTCTTGCATCTAAATAATACGAAACCTCGCTCTATGATTTGAAGTTAAAATCCTCAAATATGGTTAAATAGTGACTTTTTTCACGTTTTTCATGTAGTTTGATACTACGAAAATATATTCATTTTTACCAATATTTCGATTCTATTTCATATAGTATCACGATATGTGATTTGGCCTTCAAATCTCAGAATTTCGAATAATATTGCATTTTATGCAAGTTTTCTTGCATTTTGTTTCGTACGAAAAATCATCGAATTTAGCAATATTTTGACGTTTATCATCCCCTTTTCCTTTATGTGATTTAAACAAAATATCATCGAATTAGGCAATATTTTGCCGTTTTTCCACGTTTTTGTGAATTTTCAGTCTATGGGTATTAATTCATATACATACGATAAAAATGATGCAAACACATAATTGATTAGATAATAACTTTAAATACTTCATTTTCAATCATCTATTTGTTTCTCGTTAAAATACTGAGTAAGATATTGAAAAGGGGAGATGTTCGGTTTTTATTGCATATATCGACGTTTCAGCCGGATTAGAGCGGTTTTACGTGTACATCTTCCCTCGTTAATATAAACGGAAAATCAGGAACATTTTAGTTAATTCTAATGAAAACACATTGATTTTTATCATTTGTATTGGAAACAACATTGTCATATGTCTTTTCTTGGATCTAAATAATACGAAACCTCGCTCTATGATTTGAAGTTAAAATCCTCAAATATGGTTAAATAGTGACTTTTTTCACGTTTTTCATGTAGTTTGATACTGCGAAAATATATTCATTTTTACCAATATTTCGATTCTATTTCATATAGTATCACGATATGTGATTTGGCCTTCAAATCTCAGAATTTCGAATAATATTGCATTTTATGCAAGTTTTCTTGCATTTTGTTTCGTACGAAAAACCATCGAATTTAGTAATATTTTGACGTTTATCATCCCCTTTTCCTTTATGAGATTTAAACAAAATATCATCGAATTAGGCAATATTTTGCCGTTTTTCCACGTTTTTGTGAATTTTCAGTCTATGGGTATTAATTCATATACATACGATAAAAATGATGCAAACACATAATTGATTAGATAATAACTTTAAATACTTCATTTTCAATCATCTATTTGTTTCTCGTTAAAATACTGAGTAATATATTGAAAAGGGGAGAAGTTCGGTTTTTATTGCATATATCGACGTTTCAGCCGGATTAGAGCGGTTTTACGTGTACATCTCTCCACTGTAATATAAATTGAAAATCAAGAACATTTTAGTTAATTCTAATGAAAACACATTGTTTTTTATCATTTGTATTGGAAACAACATTGTCATATGTCTTTTCTTAGATCTAAATAATACGAAACCTCGCTCTATGATTTGGAGTTAAAATCCTCAAATATGGTTAAATAGTGACTTTTTTCACGTTTTTCATGTAGTTTGATACTACGTAAATATATTCATTTTTACCAATATTTCGATTCTATTTCATGTAGTATCACGATATGTGATTTGGCCTTCAAATCTCAGAATTTCGCATAATATTGCATTTTAAACAAGTTTTCTTGCATTTTGTTTCGTACGAAAAATCATCGAATTTAGCAATATTTTGACGTTTATCATCCCCTTTTCCTTTATGTGATTTAAACAAAATATCATCGAATTAGGCAATATTTTGCCGATTTCCACGTTTATATGAATTTTCAGTTTGTTGGTATTAATTCATTATATATACGATAAAAATGATGCAAACACATAATAATTATGATTAATGGTTAAAATGATTAGATAATAACCTTAAATACTTCATTTTCAAGCAACTATTTGTTTCTCGTTAAAATACTGAGTAAGTTATTGAAAAGTTGAGAAGTTCGGTTTTTATTGCATATATCGACGTTTCATCCGGATTAGAGCGGTTTTACGTGTACATCTTCCCTCGTTAATATAAACGGAAAATCAGGAACATTTTAGTTAATTCTAATGAAAACTCATTGATTTTTATCATTTGTATTGGAAACAACATTGTCATATGTCTTTTCTTGGATCTAAATAATACGAAACCTCGCTCTATGATTTGAAGTTAAAATCATCAAATATGGTTAAATAGTGACTTTTTTCACGTTAATCATGTAGTTTGATAGTACGTAAATATATTCATTTTTACCAATATTTCGATACTATTTCATGTAGTATCACGATATGTGATTTGGCCTTCAAATCTCAGAATTTAGGATAATATTGCATTTTAAGCAAGTTTTCTGGCATTTTGTTTCGTACGAAAAATCATCGAATTTAGCAATATTTTGACGTTTATCATCCCCTTTTCCTTTATGTGATTTAAACAAAATATCATCGAATTAGGCAATATTTTGCCGTTTTTCCACGTTTTTGTGAATTTTCAGTCTATGGGTATTAATTCATATATATATACGATAAAAATGATGCAAACACATAATTGATTAGATAATAACCTTAAATACTTCATTTTCAATCATCTATTTGTTTCTCGTTAAAATACTGAGTAAGATATTGAAAAGGGGAGAAGTTCGGTTTTTATTGCATATATGGACGTTTCAGCCGGATTAGAGCGGTTTTACGTGTACATCTTCCCTCGGTAATATAAACGGAAAACCAAGAACATTTTAGTTAATTCTAATGAAAAGACATTGTTTTTTATCATTTGTATTAGAAACAACATTGGCATATGTCTTTTCTTGGATCTAAATAATACGAAACCTCGCTCTATAATTTGAAGGTAAAATCCTCAAATATGGTAAAATAGTGACTTTTTTCACGTTTTTCATGTAGTTTGATACTACGAAAATATATTCATTTTTACCAATATTTCGATTCTATTTCATATAGTATCACGATATGTGATTTGGCCTTCAAATCTCAGAATTTCGCATAATATTGCATTTTATGCAAGTTTTCTTGCATTTTGTTTCGTACGAAAAATCATCGAATTTAGCAATATTTTGACGTTTATCATCCCCTTTTCCTTTATGTGATTTAAACAAAATATCATCGAATTAGGCAATATTTTGCCGTTTTTCCACGTTTTTGTGAATTTTCAGTCTATGGGTATTAATTCATATACATACGATAAAAATGATGCAAACACATAATTGATTAGATAATAACTTTAAATACTTCATTTTCAATCATCTATTTGTTTTCGTTAAAATACTGAGTAAGATATTGAAAAGGGGAGATGTTCGGTTTTTATTGCATATATCGACGTTTCAGCCGGATTAGAGCGGTTTTACGTGTACATCTCTCCACGGTAATATAAATTGAAAATCAAGAACATTTTAGTTAATTCTAATGAAAACACATTGTTTTTTATCATTTGTATTGGAAACAACATTGTCATATGTCTTTTCTTGGATCTAAATAATACGAAACCTCGTTCTATGTAAAATCCTCAAATATGGTAAAATAGTGACTTTTTCACGTTAATCATGTAGTTTGATATTACGTAAATATATTCATTTTTACCAATATTTCGATACTTTTTCATGTAGTATCACGATATGTGATTTGGCCTTCAATTCTCAGAATTTCGCATAATATTGCATTTTAAGCAAGTTTTCTTGCATTTTGTTTCGTACGAAAAATCATCGAATTTAGCAATATTTTGACGTTTAACATCCCCTTTTCCTTTATGTGATTTAAAAAAAATATCATCGAATTAGGCAATATTTTGCCGTTTTTCCACGTTTATGTGAATTTTCAGTTTATTGGTATTAATTCATTATATATACGATAAAAATGATGCAAACACATAATAATTATGATTAATGATTAAAATGATTAGATAATAACCTTAAATACTTCATTTTCAATCAACTATTTGTTTCTCGTTAAAATACTGAGTAAGATATTGAAAAGGGGAGAAGTTCAGTTTTTATTGCATATATCGACGTTTCAGCCGGATTAGAGCGGTTTTACGTGTACATCTTCCCTCGGTAATTTAAACGGAAAATCAAGAACATTTTAGTTAATTCTAATGAAAACACATTGTTTTTTATCATTTGTATTGGAAACAACATTGTCATATGTCTTTTCTTGGATCTAAATAATACGAAACCTCGCTCTATGATTTAAAGGTAAAATCCTCAAATATGGTAAAATAGTGACTTTTTCACGTTAATCATGTAGTTTGATAGTACGTAAATATATTCATTTTTACCAATATTTCGATACTATTTCATGTAGTATCACGATATGTGATTTGGCCTTCAAATCTCAGAATTTCGCATAATATTGCATTTTAAGCAAGTTTTCTTGCATTTGGTTTCGTACGAAAAATCATCGAATTTAGCAATATTTTGACGTATATCATCCCCTTTTCCTATATGTAATTTAAACAAAATATCATCGAATTAGGCAATATTTTGCAGTTTTTCCACGTTTATATGAATGTTCAGTTTGTTGGTATTAATTCATTATATATACGATAAAAATGATGCAAACACATAATAAGTATGATTAATGATTAAAATGATTAGATAATAACCTTAAATACTTCATTTTCAATCAACTATTTGTTTCTCGTTAAAATACTGAGTAAGTTATTGAAAAGTTGAGAAGTACGGTTTTTATTGCATATATCGACGTTTCAGCCGGATTAGAGCGGTTTTACGTGTACATCTTCCCTCGTTAATATAAACGGAAAATCAGGAACATTTTAGTTAATTCTAATGAAAACACATTGATTTTTATCATTTGTATTGGAAACAACATTGTCATATGTCTTTTCTTGCATCTAAATAATACGAAACCTCGCTCTATGATTTGAAGTTAAAATCCTCAAATATGGTTAAATAGTGACTTTTTTCACGTTTTTCATGTAGTTTGATACTACGAAAATATATTCATTTTTACCAATATTTCGATTCTATTTCATATAGTATCACGATATGTGATTTGGCCTTCAAATCTCAGAATTTCGAATAATATTGCATTTTATGCAAGTTTTCTTGCATTTTGTTTCGTACGAAAAATCATCGAATTTAGCAATATTTTGACGTTTATCATCCCCTTTTCCTTTATGTGATTTAAACAAAATATCATCGAATTAGGCAATATTTTGCCGTTTTTCCACGTTTTTGTGAATTTTCAGTCTATGGGTATTAATTCATATACATACGATAAAAATGATGCAAACACATAATTGATTAGATAATAACTTTAAATACTTCATTTTCAATCATCTATTTGTTTCTCGTTAAAATACTGAGTAAGATATTGAAAAGGGGAGATGTTCGGTTTTTATTGCATATATCGACGTTTCAGCCGGATTAGAGCGGTTTTACGTGTACATCTTCCCTCGTTAATATAAACGGAAAATCAGGAACATTTTAGTTAATTCTAATGAAAACACATTGATTTTTATCATTTGTATTGGAAACAACATTGTCATATGTCTTTTCTTGGATCTAAATAATACGAAACCTCGCTCTATGATTTGAAGTTAAAATCCTCAAATATGGTTAAATAGTGACTTTTTTCACGTTTTTCATGTAGTTTGATACTGCGAAAATATATTCATTTTTACCAATATTTCGATTCTATTTCATATAGTATCACGATATGTGATTTGGCCTTCAAATCTCAGAATTTCGAATAATATTGCATTTTATGCAAGTTTTCTTGCATTTTGTTTCGTACGAAAAACCATCGAATTTAGTAATATTTTGACGTTTATCATCCCCTTTTCCTTTATGAGATTTAAACAAAATATCATCGAATTAGGCAATATTTTGCCGTTTTTCCACGTTTTTGTGAATTTTCAGTCTATGGGTATTAATTCATATACATACGATAAAAATGATGCAAACACATAATTGATTAGATAATAACTTTAAATACTTCATTTTCAATCATCTATTTGTTTCTCGTTAAAATACTGAGTAATATATTGAAAAGGGGAGAAGTTCGGTTTTTATTGCATATATCGACGTTTCAGCCGGATTAGAGCGGTTTTACGTGTACATCTCTCCACTGTAATATAAATTGAAAATCAAGAACATTTTAGTTAATTCTAATGAAAACACATTGTTTTTTATCATTTGTATTGGAAACAACATTGTCATATGTCTTTTCTTAGATCTAAATAATACGAAACCTCGCTCTATGATTTGGAGTTAAAATCCTCAAATATGGTTAAATAGTGACTTTTTTCACGTTTTTCATGTAGTTTGATACTACGTAAATATATTCATTTTTACCAATATTTCGATTCTATTTCATGTAGTATCACGATATGTGATTTGGCCTTCAAATCTCAGAATTTCGCATAATATTGCATTTTAAACAAGTTTTCTTGCATTTTGTTTCGTACGAAAAATCATCGAATTTAGCAATATTTTGACGTTTATCATCCCCTTTTCCTTTATGTGATTTAAACAAAATATCATCGAATTAGGCAATATTTTGCCGATTTCCACGTTTATATGAATTTTCAGTTTGTTGGTATTAATTCATTATATATACGATAAAAATGATGCAAACACATAATAATTATGATTAATGGTTAAAATGATTAGATAATAACCTTAAATACTTCATTTTCAAGCAACTATTTGTTTCTCGTTAAAATACTGAGTAAGTTATTGAAAAGTTGAGAAGTTCGGTTTTTATTGCATATATCGACGTTTCATCCGGATTAGAGCGGTTTTACGTGTACATCTTCCCTCGTTAATATAAACGGAAAATCAGGAACATTTTAGTTAATTCTAATGAAAACTCATTGATTTTTATCATTTGTATTGGAAACAACATTGTCATATGTCTTTTCTTGGATCTAAATAATACGAAACCTCGCTCTATGATTTGAAGTTAAAATCCTCAAATATGGTTAAATAGTGACTTTTTTCACGTTAATCATGTAGTTTGATAGTACGTAAATATATTCATTTTTACCAATATTTCGATACTATTTCATGTAGTATCACGATATGTGATTTGGCCTTCAAATCTCAGAATTTAGGATAATATTGCATTTTAAGCAAGTTTTCTGGCATTTTGTTTCGTACGAAAAATCATCGAATTTAGCAATATTTTGACGTTTATCATCCCCTTTTCCTTTATGTGATTTAAACAAAATATCATCGAATTAGGCAATATTTTGCCGTTTTTCCACGTTTTTGTGAATTTTCAGTCTATGGGTATTAATTCATATATATATACGATAAAAATGATGCAAACACATAATTGATTAGATAATAACCTTAAATACTTCATTTTCAATCATCTATTTGTTTCTCGTTAAAATACTGAGTAAGATATTGAAAAGGGGAGAAGTTCGGTTTTTATTGCATATATGGACGTTTCAGCCGGATTAGAGCGGTTTTACGTGTACATCTTCCCTCGGTAATATAAACGGAAAACCAAGAACATTTTAGTTAATTCTAATGAAAAGACATTGTTTTTTATCATTTGTATTAGAAACAACATTGGCATATGTCTTTTCTTGGATCTAAATAATACGAAACCTCGCTCTATAATTTGAAGGTAAAATCCTCAAATATGGTAAAATAGTGACTTTTTTCACGTTTTTCATGTAGTTTGATACTACGAAAATATATTCATTTTTACCAATATTTCGATTCTATTTCATATAGTATCACGATATGTGATTTGGCCTTCAAATCTCAGAATTTCGCATAATATTGCATTTTATGCAAGTTTTCTTGCATTTTGTTTCGTACGAAAAATCATCGAATTTAGCAATATTTTGACGTTTATCATCCCCTTTTCCTTTATGTGATTTAAACAAAATATCATCGAATTAGGCAATATTTTGCCGTTTTTCCACGTTTTTGTGAATTTTCAGTCTATGGGTATTAATTCATATACATACGATAAAAATGATGCAAACACATAATTGATTAGATAATAACTTTAAATACTTCATTTTCAATCATCTATTTGTTTCTCGTTAAAATACTGAGTAAGATATTGAAAAGGGGAGATGTTCGGTTTTTATTGCATATATCGACGTTTCAGCCGGATTAGAGCGGTTTTACGTGTACATCTCTCCACGGTAATATAAATTGAAAATCAAGAACATTTTAGTTAATTCTAATGAAAACACATTGTTTTTTATCATTTGTATTGGAAACAACATTGTCATATGTCTTTTCTTGGATCTAAATAATACGAAACCTCGTTCTATGTAAAATCCTCAAATATGGTAAAATAGTGACTTTTTCACGTTTAATCATGTAGTTTGATATTACGTAAATATATTCATTTTTACCAATATTTCGATACTTTTTCATGTAGTATCACGATATGTGATTTGGCCTTCAATTCTCAGAATTTCGCATAATATTGCATTTTAAGCAAGTTTTCTTGCATTTTGTTTCGTACGAAAAATCATCGAATTTAGCAATATTTTGACGTTTAACATCCCCTTTTCCTTTATGTGATTTAAAAAAAATATCATCGAATTAGGCAATATTTTGCCGTTTTTCCACGTTTATGTGAATTTTCAGTTTATTGGTATTAATTCATTATATATACGATAAAAATGATGCAAACACATAATAATTATGATTAATGATTAAAATGATTAGATAATAACCTTAAATACTTCATTTTCAATCAACTATTTGTTTCTCGTTAAAATACTGAGTAAGATATTGAAAAGGGGAGAAGTTCAGTTTTTATTGCATATATCGACGTTTCAGCCGGATTAGAGCGGTTTTACGTGTACATCTTCCCTCGGTAATTTAAACGGAAAATCAAGAACATTTTAGTTAATTCTAATGAAAACACATTGTTTTTTATCATTTGTATTGGAAACAACATTGTCATATGTCTTTTCTTGGATCTAAATAATACGAAACCTCGCTCTATGATTTGAAGGTAAAATCCTCAAATATGGTAAAATAGTGACTTTTTCACGTTAATCATGTAGTTTGATAGTACGTAAATATATTCATTTTTACCAATATTTCGATACTATTTCATGTAGTATCACGATATGTGATTTGGCCTTCAAATCTCAGAATTTCGCATAATATTGCATTTTAAGCAAGTTTTCTTGCATTTGGTTTCGTACGAAAAATCATCGAATTTAGCAATATTTTGACGTATATCATCCCCTTTTCCTATATGTAATTTAAACAAAATATCATCGAATTAGGCAATATTTTGCAGTTTTTCCACGTTTATATGAATGTTCAGTTTGTTGGTATTAATTCATTATATATACGATAAAAATGATGCAAACACATAATAAGTATGATTAATGATTAAAATGATTAGATAATAACCTTAAATACTTCATTTTCAATCAACTATTTGTTTCTCGTTAAAATACTGAGTAAGTTATTTAAAAGTTGAGAAGTTCGGTTTTTATTGCATATATCGACGTTTCAGCCGGATTAGAGCGGTTTTACGTGTACATCTTCCCTCGTTAATATAAACGGAAAATCAGGAACATTTTAGTTAATTCTAATGAAAACACATTGATTTTTATCATTTGTATTGGAAACAACATTGTCATATGTCTTTTCTTGCATCTAAATAATACGAAACCTCGCTCTATGATTTGAAGTTAAAATCCTCAAATATGGTTAAATAGTGACTTTTTTCACGTTTTTCATGTAGTTTGATACTACGAAAATATATTCATTTTTACCAATATTTCGATTCTATTTCATATAGTATCACGATATGTGATTTGGCCTTCAAATCTCAGAATTTCGAATAATATTGCATTTTATGCAAGTTTTCTTGCATTTTGTTTCGTACGAAAAATCATCGAATTTAGCAATATTTTGACGTTTATCATCCCCTTTTTCTTTATGAGATTTAAACAAAATATCATCGAATTAGGCAGTATTTTGCCGTTTTTCCACGTTTATGTGAATTTTCAGTTTATTGGTATTAATTCATTATATATACGATAAAAATGATGCAAACACATAATAATTATGATTAATGATTAAAATGATTAGATAATAACCTTAAATACTTCATTTTCAATCAACTATTTGTTTCTCGTTAAAATACTGAGTAAGATATTGAAAAGGGGAGAAGTTCAGTTTTTATTGCATATATCGACGTTTCAGCCAGATTAGAGCGGTTTTACGTGTACATCTTCCCTCGGTAATTTAAACGGAAAATCAAGAACATTTTAGTTAATTCTAATGAAAACACATTGTTTTTTATCATTTGTATTGGAAACAACATTGTCATATGTCTTTTCTTGGATCTAAATAATACGGAACCTCGCTCTATGATTTGAAGGTAAAATCCTCAAATATGGTAAAATAGTGACTTTTTCACGTTAATCATGTAGTTTGATAGTACGTAAATATATTCATTTTTACCAATATTTCGATACTATTTCATGTAGTATCACGATATGTGATTTGGCCTTCAAATCTCAGAATTTCGCATAATATTGCATTTTAAGCAAGTTTTCTTGCATTTGGTTTCGTACGAAAAATCATCGAATTTAGCAATATTTTGACGTATATCATCCCCTTTTCCTATATGTAATTTAAACAAAATATCATCGAATTAGGCAATATTTTGCAGTTTTTCCACGTTTATATGAATTTTCAGTTTGTTGGTATTAATTCATTATATATACGATAAAAATGATGCAAACACATAATAATTATGATTAATGATTAAAATGATTAGATAATAACCTTAAATACTTCATTTTCAATCAACTATTTGTTTCTCGTTAAAATACTGAGTAAGTTATTGAAAAGTTGAGAAGTTCGGTTTTTATTGCATATATCGACGTTTCATCCGGATTAGAGCGGTTTTACGTGTACATCTTCCCTCGTTAATATAAACGGAAAATCAGGAACATTTTAGTTAATTCTAATGAAAACTCATTGATTTTTATCATTTGTATTGGAAACAACATTGTCATATGTCTTTTCTTGGATCTAAATAATACGAAACCTCGCTCTATGATTTGAAGTTAAAATCCTCAAATATGGTTAAATAGTGACTTTTTTCACGTTAATCATGTAGTTTGATAGTACGTAAATATATTCATTTTTACCAATATTTCGATACTATTTCATGTAGTATCACGATATGTGATTTGGCCTTCAAATCTCAGAATTTAGGATAATATTGCATTTTAAGCAAGTTTTCTGGCATTTTGTTTCGTACGAAAAATTATCGAATTTAGCAATATTTTGACGTTTATCATCCCCTTTTCCTTTATGTGATTTAAACAAAATATCATCGAATTAGACAATATTTTGCCGTTTTTCCACGTTTTTGTGAATTTTCAGTCTATGGGTATTAATTCATATATATACGATAAAAATGATGCAAACACATAATTGATTAGATAATAACCTTAAATACTTCATTTTCAATCATCTATTTGTTTCTCGTTAAAATACTGAGTAAGATATTGAAAAGGGGAGAAGTTCGGTTTTTATTGCATATATGGACGTTTCAGCCGGATTAGAGCGGTTTTACGTGTACATCTTCCCTCGGTAATATAAACGGAAAATCAAGAACATTTTAGTTAATTCTAATGAAAACACATTGTTTTTTATCATTTGTATTGGAAACAACATTGGCATATGTCTTTTCTTGGATCTAAATAATACGAAACCTCGTTCTATGTAAAATCCTCAAATATGGTAAAATAGTGACTTTTTCACGTTAATCATGTAGTTTGATATTACGTAAATATATTCATTTTTACCAATATTTCGATACTTTTTCATGTAGTATCACGATATGTGATTTGGCCTTCAATTCTCAGAATTTCGCTTAATATTGCATTTGAAGCAAGTTTTCTTGCATTTTGTTTCGTACGAAAAATCATCGAATTTAGCAATATTTTGACGTTTAACATCCCCTTTTCCTTTATGTGATTTAAAAAAAATGTCATCGAATTAGGCAATATTTTGCCGTTTTTCCACGTTTATGTGAATTTTCAGTTTATTGGTATTAATTCATTATATATACGATAAAAATGATGCAAACACATAATAATTATGATTAATGATTAAAATGATTAGATAATAACCTTAAATACTTCATTTTCAATCAACTATTTGTTTCTCGTTAAAATACTGAGTAAGATATTGAAAAGGGGAGAAGTTCAGTTTCTATTGCATATATCGACGTTTCAGCCGGATTAGAGCGGTTTTACGTGTACATCTTCCCTCGGTAATTTAAACGGAAAATCAAGAACATTTTAGTTAATTCTAATGAAAACACATTGTTTTTTATCATTTGTATTGGAAACAACATTGTCATATGTCTTTTCTTGGATCTAAATAATACGAAACCTCGCTCTATGATTTGGAGTTAAAATCCTCAAATATGGTTAAATAGTGACTTTTTTCACGTTTTTCATGTAGTTTGATACTACGTATATATATTCATTTTTACCAATATTTCGATTCTATTTCATGTCGTATCACGATATGTGATTTGGCCTTCAAATCTCAGAATTTCGCATAATATTGCATTTTAAGCAAGTTTTCTTGCATTTTGTTTCGTACGCAAAATCATCGAATTTAGCAATATTTTGACGTTTATCATCCCCTTTTCCTTTCTGTGATTTAAACAAAATATCATCGAATTAGGCAATATTTTGCCGTTATTCCACGTTTTTGTGAATTTTCAGTCTATGGGTATTAATTCATATATATACAAATAAAAATGATGCAAACACATAATTGATTAGATAATAACCTTAAATACTTCATTTTCAATCATTTATTTGTTTCTCGTTAAAATACTGACTAAGATATTGAAAGGGGGAGAAGTTCGGTTTTTATTGCATATATCGACGTTTCAGCCAGATTAGAGCGGTTTTACGTGTACATTTTCCCTCGGTAATATAAACGGAAAACCAAGAACATTTTAGTTAATTCTAATGAAAACACATAGTTTTTTATCATTTGTATTGGAAACAACATTGGCATATGTCTTTTCTTGGATCTAAATAATACGAAACCTCGCTCTACGATTTGAAAGTAAAATCCTCAAATATGGTAAAATAGTGACTTTTTCACGTTAATCATGTAGTTTGATAGTACGTAAATATATTCATTTTTACCAATATTTCGATACTATTTCATGTAGTATCACGATAGGTGATTTGGCCTTCAAATCTCAGAATTTCGCATAATATTGCATTTTAAGCAAGTTTTCTTGCATTTTGTTTCGTACGAAAAATCATCGAATTTAGCAATATTTTGACGTATATCATCCCCTTTTCCTTTATGTAATTTAAACAAAATATCATCGAATTAGGCAATATTTTGCAGTTTTTCCACGTTTATATGAATTTTCAGTTTGTTGGTATTAATTCATTATATATACGATAAAAATGATGCAAACACATAATAAGTATGATTAATGATTAAAATGATTAGATAATAACCTTAAATACTTCATTTTCAATCAACTATTTGTTTCTCGTTAAAATACTAAGTAATTGAAAAGTTGAGAAGTTCGGTTTTTATTGCATATATCGACGTTTCAGCCGGATTAGAGCGGTTTTACGTGTACATCTTCCCTCGTTAATATAAACGGAAAATCAGGAACATTTTAGTTAATTCTAATGAAAACACATTGATTTTTATCATTTGTATTGGAAACAACATTGTCATATGTCTTTTCTTGGATCTAAATAATACGAAACCTCGCTCTATGATTTGAAGTTAAAATCCTCAAATATGGTTAAATAGTGACTTTTTTCACGTTTTTCATGTAGTTTGATACTGCGAAAATATATTCATTTTTACCAATATTTCGATTCTATTTCATATAGTATCACGATATGTGATTTGGCCTTCAAATCTCAGAATTTCGAATAATATTGCATTTTATGCAAGTTTTCTTGCATTTTGTTTCGTACGAAAAACCATCGAATTTAGTAATATTTTGACGTTTATCATCCCCTTTTCCTTTATGAGATTTAAACAAAATATCATCGAATTAGGCAATATTTTGCCGTTTTTCCACGTTTTTGTGAATTTTCAGTCTATGGGTATTAATTCATATACATACGATAAAAATGATGCAAACACATAATTGATTAGATAATAACTTTAAATACTTCATTTTCAATCATCTATTTGTTTCTCGTTAAAATACTGAGTAATATATTGAAAAGGGGAGAAGTTCGGTTTTTATTGCATATATCGACGTTTCAGCCGGATTAGAGCGGTTTTACGTGTACATCTCTCCACTGTAATATAAATTGAAAATCAAGAACATTTTAGTTAATTCTAATGAAAACACATTGTTTTTTATCATTTGTATTGGAAACAACATTGTCATATGTCTTTTCTTAGATCTAAATAATACGAAACCTCGCTCTATGATTTGGAGTTAAAATCCTCAAATATGGTTAAATAGTGACTTTTTTCACGTTTTTCATGTAGTTTGATACTACGTAAATATATTCATTTTTACCAATATTTCGATTCTATTTCATGTAGTATCACGATATGTGATTTGGCCTTCAAATCTCAGAATTTCGCATAATATTGCATTTTAAACAAGTTTTCTTGCATTTTGTTTCGTACGAAAAATCATCGAATTTAGCAATATTTTGACGTTTATCATCCCCTTTTCCTTTATGTGATTTAAACAAAATATCATCGAATTAGGCAATATTTTGCCGTTTTTCCACGTTTTTGTGAATTTTCAGTCTATGGGTATTAATTCATATATATACGATAAAAATGATGCAAACACATAATTGATTAGATAATAACCTTAAATACTTCATTTGCAATCATCTATTTGTTTCTCGTTAAAATAATGAGTAAGATATTGAAAAGGGGAGAAGTTCGGTTTTTATTGCATATATCGACGTTTCAGCCGGATTCGAGCGGTTTTACGTGTACCTCTTCCCTCGGTAATATAAACGGAAAATCAAGAACATTTTAGTCAATTCTAATGAAAACACATTGTTTCTTATCATTTGTATTGGAAACAACATTGTCATATGTCTTTTCTTGGATCTAAATAATACGAAACCTCGCTCTATGATGAGGTAAAATCCTCAAATATGGTAAAATAGTGACTTTTTCACGTTAATCATGTAGTTTGATATTACGTATATATATTCATTTTTACCAATATTTCGATACTATTTCATGTAGTATCACGATAAGTGATTTGGCCTTCAAATCTCAGAATTTCACATAATATTGCATTATAAGCAAGTTTTCTTGCATTTTGTTTCGTACGAAAAATCATCTAATTTAGCAATATTTTGACGTTTATCATCACCTTTTCCTTTATGTAATTTAAACAAAATATCATCGAATTACGCAATATTTTGCAGTTTTTCCACGTTTATGTAAATTTTAAGTTTATTGGTATTAATTCATTATATATACGATAAAAATATTGTAAACACATAATAATTATGATTAATGATTAAAATGATTAGATAATAACCATAAATACTTCATTTTCAATCAACTATTTGTTTCTCGTTAAAATACTGAGTAAGATATTGAAAAGTTGAGAAGTTCGGTTTTTATTGCATATATCGACGTTTCAGCCGGATTAGAGCGGTTTTACGTGTACATCTTCCCTCGGTAATATAAACGGAAAATCAGGAACATTTTCGTTAATTCTAATGAAAACACATTGATTTTTATCATTTGTATTGGAAACAACATTGTCATATGTCTTTTCTTGGATCTAAATAATACGAAACCTCGCTCTATGATTTGAAGTTAAAAACCTCAAATATGGTTAAATAGTGACTTTTTTCAGGTTTTTCATGTAGTTTAATACTACGTAAATAAATTCATTTTTACCAATATTTCGATTCTATTTCATGTAGTATCACGATATGTGAGTTGGCCTTCAAATCTCAGAATTTCGCATAATATTGCATTTTATGCAAGTTTTCTTGCATTTTGTTTCGTACGAAAAATCATCGAATTTAGCAATATTTTGACGTTTATCATCCCCTTTTCCTTTATGTGATTTAAACAAAATATCATCGAATTAGGCAATATTTTGCCGTTTTTCCACGTTTTTGTGAATTTTCAGTCTATGGGTATTAATTCATATATATATGATAAAAATGATGCATACACATAATTGATTAGATAATAACCTTAAATACTTCATTTTCAATCATTTATTTGTTTCTCGTTAAAATACTGACTAAGATATTGAAAGGGGGAGAAGTTCGGTTTTTATTGCATATATCGACGTTTCAGCCAGATTAGAGCGGTTTTACGTGTACATCTTCCCTCGGTAATATAAACGGAAAACCAAGAACATTTTAGTTAATTCTAATGAAAACACATTGTTTTTTATCATTTGTATTGGAAACAACATTGGCATATGTCTTTTCTTGGATCTAAATTATACGAAACCTCGCTCTATGATTTGAAGGTAAAATCCTCAAATATGGTAAAATAGTGACTTTTTCACGTTAATCATGTAGTTTGATAGTACGTAAATATATTCATTTTTACCAATATTTCGATACTATTTCATGTAGTATCACGATATGTGATTTGGCCTTCAAATCTCAGAATTTCGCATAATTTTGCATTTTAAACAAGTTTTCTTGCATTTTGTTTCGTACGAAAAATCATCGAATTTAGCAATATTTTAACGTATATCATCCCCTTTTCCTTTATGTGATTTAAACAAAATATCGAATTAGGCAATATTTTGCCGTTTTTCCACGTATTTGTGAATTTTCAGTCTATAGGTATTAATTCATATATATACGATAAAAATGATGCAAACACATAATAATTATGATTAATGATTAAAATGATTAGATAATAACCTTAAATACTTCATTTTCAATCAACAATTTGTTTCTCGTTAAAATACTGAGTAAGATATTGAAAAGTTGAGAAGTTCGGTTTTTATTGCATATATCGACGTTTCAGCCGGATTAGAGCGGTTTTACGTGTACATCTTCCCTCGGTAATATAAACGGAAAATCAGGAACATTTTAGTTAATTCTAATGAAAACACATTGATTTTTATCATTTGTATTGGAAACAACATTGTCATATGTCTTTTCTTGGATCTAAATAATACGAAACCTCGCTCTATGATTTGAAGTTAAAAACCTCAAATATGGTTAAATAGTGACTTTTTTCAGGTTTTTCATGTAGTTTAATACTACGTAAATATATTCATTTTTACCAATATTTCGATTCTATTTCATGTAGTATCACGATATGTGAGTTGGCCTTCAAATCTCAGAATTTCGCATAATATTGCATTTTATGCAAGTTTTCTTGCATTTTGTTTCGTACGAAAAATCATCGAATTTAGCAATATTTTGACGTTTATCATCCCCTTTTCCTTTATGTGATTTAAACAAAATATCAACGAATTAGGCAATATTTTGCCGTTTTTCCACGTTTTTGTGAATTTTCAGTCTATGGGTATTAATTCATATATATATGATAAAAATGATGCAAACACATAATTGATTAGATAATAACCTTAAATACTTCATTTTCAATCATTTATTTGTTTCTCGTTAAAATACTGACTAAGATATTGAAAGGGGGAGAAGTTCGGTTTTTATTGCATATATCGACGTTTCAGCCAGATTAGAGCGGTTTTACGTGTACATCTTCCCTCGGTAATATAAACGGAAAACCAAGAACATTTTAGTTAATTCTAATGAAAACACATTGTTTTTTATCATTTGTATTGGAAACAACATTGGCATATGTCTTTTCTTGGATCTAAATAATACGAAACCTCGCTCTATGATTTGAAGGTAAAATCCTCAAATATGGTAAAATAGTGACTTTTTCACGTTAATCATGTAGTTTGATAGTACGTAAATATATTCATTTTTACCAATATTTCGATACTATTTCATGTAGTATCACGATATGTGATTTGGCCTTCAAATCTCAGAATTTCGCATAATATTGCATTTTAAACAAGTTTTCTTGCATTTTGTTTCGTACGAAAAATCATCGAATTTAGCAATATTTTGACGTATATCATCCCCTTTTCCTTTATGTGATTTAAACAAAATATCGAATTAGGCAATATTTTGCCGTTTTTCCACGTTTTTGTGAATTTTCAGTCTATAGGTATTAATTCATATATATACGATAAAAATGATGCAAACACATAATAATTATGATTAATGATTAAAATGATTAGATAATAACCTTAAATACTTCATTTTCAATCAACAATTTGTTTCTCGTTAAAATACTGAGTAAGATATTGAAAAGTTGAGAAGTTCGGTTTTTATTGCATATATCGACGTTTCAGCCGGATTAGAGCGGTTTTACGTGTACATCTTCCCTCGGTAATATAAACGGAAAATCAGGAACATTTTAGTTAATTCTAATGAAAACACATTGATTTTTATCATTTGTATTGGAAACAACATTGTCATATGTCTTTTCTTGGATCTAAATAATACGAAACCTCGCTCTATGATTTGAAGTTAAAAACCTCAAATATGGTTAAATAGTGACTTTTTTCAGGTTTTTCATGTAGTTTAATACTACGTAAATATATTCATTTTTACCAATATTTCGATTCTATTCATGTAGTATCACGATATGTGAGTTGGCCTTCAAATCTCAGAATTTCGCATAATATTGCATTTTATGCAAGTTTTCTTGCATTTTGTTTCGTACGAAAAATCATCGAATTTAGCAATATTTTGACGTTTATCATCCCCTTTTCCTTTATGTGATTTAAACAAAATATCATCGAATTAGGCAATATTTTGCCGTTTTTCCACGTTTTTGTGAATTTTCAGTCTATGGGTATTAATTCATATATATATGATAAAAATGATGCAAACACATAATTGATTAGATAATAACCTTAAATACTTCATTTTCAATCATTTATTTGTTTCTCGTTAAAATACTGACTAAGATATTGAAAGGAGGAGAAGTTCGGTTTTTATTGCATATATCGACGTTTCAGCCAGATTAGAGCGGTTTTACGTGTACATCTTCCCTCGGTAATATAAACGGAAAACCAAGAACATTTTAGTTAATTCTAATGAAAACACATTGTTTTTTATCATTTGTATTGGAAACAACATTGGCATATGTCTTTTCTTGGATCTAAATAATACGAAACCTCGCTCTATGATTTGAAGGTAAAATCCTCAAATATGGTAAAATAGTGACTTTTTCACGTTAATCATGTAGTTTGATAGTACGTAAATATATTCATTTTTACCAATATTTCGATACTATTTCATGTAGTATCACGATATGTGATTTGGCCTTCAAATCTCAGAATTTCGCATAATATTGCATTTTAAACAAGTTTTCTTGCATTTTGTTTCGTACGAAAAATCATCGAATTTAGCAATATTTTGACGTATATCATCCCCTTTTCCTTTATGTGATTTAAACAAAATATCGAATTAGGCAATATTTTGCCGTTTTTCCACGTTTTTGTGAATTTTCAGTCTATAGGTATTAATTCATATATATACGATAAAAATGATGCAAACACATAATAATTATGATTAATGATTAAAATGATTAGATAATAACCTTAAATACTTCATTTTCAATCAACAATTTGTTTCTCGTTAAAATACTGAGTAAGATATTGAAAAGTTGAGAAGTTCGGTTTTTATTGCATATATCGACGTTTCAGCCGGATTAGAGCGGTTTTACGTGTACATCTTCCCTCGGTAATATAAACGGAAAATCAGGAACATTTTAGTTAATTCTAATGAAAACACATTGATTTTTATCATTTGTATTGGAAACAACATTGTCATATGTCTTTTCTTGGATCTAAATAATACGAAACCTCGCTCTATGATTTGAAGTTAAAAACCTCAAATATGGTTAAATAGTGACTTTTTTCAGGTTTTTCATGTAGTTTAATACTACGTAAATATATTCATTTTTACCAATATTTCGATTCTATTCATGTAGTATCACGATATGTGAGTTGGCCTTCAAATCTCAGAATTTCGCATAATATTGCATTTTATGCAAGTTTTCTTGCATTTTGTTTCGTACGAAAAATCATCGAATTTAGCAATATTTTGACGTTTATCATCCCCTTTTCCTTTATGTGATTTAAACAAAATATCATCGAATTAGGCAATATTTTGCCGTTTTTCCACGTTTTTGTGAATTTTCAGTCTATGGGTATTAATTCATATATATATGATAAAAATGATGCAAACACATAATTGATTAGATAATAACCTTAAATACTTCATTTTCAATCATTTATTTGTTTCTCGTTAAAATACTGACTAAGATATTGAAAGGGGGAGAAGTTCGGTTTTTATTGCATATATCGACGTTTCAGCCAGATTAGAGCGGTTTTACGTGAACATCTTCCCTCGGTAATATAAACGGAAAACCAAGAACATTTTAGTTAATTCTAATGAAAACACATTGTTTTTTATCATTTGTATTGGAAACAACATTGGCATATGTCTTTTCTTGGATCTAAATAATACGAAACCTCGCTCTATGATTTGAAGGTAAAATCCTCAAATATGGTAAAATAGTGACTTTTTCACGTTAATCATGTAGTTTGATAGTACGTAAATATATTCATTTTTACCAATATTTCGATACTATTTCATGTAGTATCACGATATGTGATTTGGCCTTCAAATCTCAGAATTTCGCATAATATTGCATTTTAAACAAGTTTTCTTGCATTTTGTTTCGTACGAAAAATCATCGAATTTAGCAATATTTTGACGTATATCATCCCCTTTTCCTTTATGTGATTTAAACAAAATATCGAATTAGGCAATATTTTGCCGTTTTTCCACGTTTTTGTGAATTTTCAGTCTATAGGTATTAATTCATATATATACGATAAAAATGATGCAAACACATAATAATTATGATTAATGATTAAAATGATTAGATAATAACCTTAAATACTTCATTTTCAATCAACAATTTGTTTCTCGTTAAAATACTGAGTAAGATATTGAAAAGTTGAGAAGTTCGGTTTTTATTGCATATATCGACGTTTCAGCCGGATTAGAGCGGTTTTACGTGTACATCTTCCCTCGGTAATATAAACGGAAAATCAGGAACATTTTAGTTAATTCTAATGAAAACACATTGATTTTTATCATTTGTATTGGAAACAACATTGTCATATGTCTTTTCTTGGATCTAAATAATACGAAACCTCGCTCTATGATTTGAAGTTAAAAACCTCAAATATGGTTAAATAGTGACTTTTTTCAAGTTTTTCATGTAGTTTAATACTACGTAAATATATTCATTTTTACCAATATTTCGATTCTATTCATGTAGTATCACGATATGTGAGTTGGCCTTCAAATCTCAGAATTTCGCATAATATTGCATTTTATGCAAGTTTTCTTGCATTTTGTTTCGTACGAAAAATCATCGAATTTAGCAATATTTTGACGTTTATCATCCCCTTTTCCTTTATGTGATTTAAACAAAATATCATCGAATTAGGCAATATTTTGCCGTTTTTCCACGTTTTTGTGAATTTTCAGTCTATGGGTATTAATTCATATATATATGATAAAAATGATGCAAACACATAATTGATTAGATAATAACCTTAAATACTTCATTTTCAATCATTTATTTGTTTCTCGTTAAAATACTGACTAAGATATTGAAAGGAGGAGAAGTTCGGTTTTTATTGCATATATCGACGTTTCAGCCAGATTAGAGCGGTTTTACGTGTACATCTTCCCTCGGTAATATAAACGGAAAACCAAGAACATTTTAGTTAATTCTAATGAAAACACATTGTTTTTTATCATTTGTATTGGAAACAACATTGGCATATGTCTTTTCTTGGATCTAAATAATACGAAACCTCGCTCTATGATTTGAAGGTAAAATCCTCAAATATGGTAAAATAGTGACTTTTTCACGTTAATCATGTAGTTTGATAGTACGTAAATATATTCATTTTTACCAATATTTCGATACTATTTCATGTAGTATCACGATATGTGATTTGGCCTTCAAATCTCAGAATTTCGCATAATATTGCATTTTAAACAAGTTTTCTTGCATTTTGTTTCGTACGAAAAATCATCGAATTTAGCAATATTTTGACGTATATCATCCCCTTTTCCTTTATGTGATTTAAACAAAATATCGAATTAGGCAATATTTTGCCGTTTTTCCACGTTTTTGTGAATTTTCAGTCTATAGGTATTAATTCATATATATACGATAAAAATGATGCAAACACATAATAATTATGATTAATGATTAAAATGATTAGATAATAACCTTAAATACTTCATTTTCAATCAACAATTTGTTTCTCGTTAAAATACTGAGTAAGATATTGAAAAGTTGAGAAGTTCGGTTTTTATTGCATATATCGACGTTTCAGCCGGATTAGAGCGGTTTTACGTGTACATCTTCCCTCGGTAATATAAACGGAAAATCAGGAACATTTTAGTTAATTCTAATGAAAACACATTGATTTTTATCATTTGTATTGGAAACAACATTGTCATATGTCTTTTCTTGGATCTAAATAATACGAAACCTCGCTCTATGATTTGAAGTTAAAAACCTCAAATATGGTTAAATAGTGACTTTTTTCAGGTTTTTCATGTAGTTTAATACTACGTAAATATATTCATTTTTACCAATATTTCGATTCTATTCATGTAGTATCACGATATGTGAGTTGGCCTTCAAATCTCAGAATTTCGCATAATATTGCATTTTATGCAAGTTTTCTTGCATTTTGTTTCGTACGAAAAATCATCGAATTTAGCAATATTTTGACGTTTATCATCCCCTTTTCCTTTATGTGATTTAAACAAAATATCATCGAATTAGGCAATATTTTGCCGTTTTTCCACGTTTTTGTGAATTTTCAGTCTATGGGTATTAATTCATATATATATGATAAAAATGATGCAAACACATAATTGATTAGATAATAACCTTAAATACTTCATTTTCAATCATTTATTTGTTTCTCGTTAAAATACTGACTAAGATATTGAAAGGGGGAGAAGTTCGGTTTTTATTGCATATATCGACGTTTCAGCCAGATTAGAGCGGTTTTACGTGTAACATCTTCCCTCGGTAATATAAACGGAAAACCAAGAACATTTTAGTTAATTCTAATGAAAACACATTGTTTTTTATCATTTGTATTGGAAACAACATTGGCATATGTCTTTTCTTGGATCTAAATAATACGAAACCTCGCTCTATGATTTGAAGGTAAAATCCTCAAATATGGTAAAATAGTGACTTTTTCACGTTAATCATGTAGTTTGATAGTACGTAAATATATTCATTTTTACCAATATTTCGATACTATTTCATGTAGTATCACGATATGTGATTTGGCCTTCAAATCTCAGAATTTCGCATAATATTGCATTTTAACAAGTTTTCTTGCATTTTGTTTCGTACGAAAAATCATCGAATTTAGCAATATTTTGACGTATATCATCCCCTTTTCCTTTATGTGATTTAAACAAAATATCGAATTAGGCAATATTTTGCCGTTTTTCCACGTTTTTGTGAATTTTCAGTCTATAGGTATTAATTCATATATATACGATAAAAATGATGCAAACACATAATAATTATGATTAATGATTAAAATAATTAGATAATAACCTTAAATACTTCATTTTCAATCAACAATTTGTTTCTCGTTAAAATACTGAGTAAGATATTGAAAAGTTGAGAAGTTCGGGTTTTTATTGCATATATCGACGTTTCAGCCGGATTAGAGCGGTTTTACGTGTACATCTTCCCTCGGTAATATAAACGGAAAATCAGGAACATTTTAGTTAATTCTAATGAAAACACATTGATTTTTATCATTTGTATTGGAAACAACATTGTCATATGTCTTTTCTTGGATCTAAATAATACGAAACCTCGCTCTATGATTTGAAGTTAAAAACCTCAAATATGGTTAAATAGTGACTTTTTTCAAGTTTTTCATGTAGTTTAATACTACGTAAATATATTCATTTTTACCAATATTTCGATTCTATTCATGTAGTATCACGATATGTGAGTTGGCCTTCAAATCTCAGAATTTCGCATAATATTGCATTTTATGCAAGTTTTCTTGCATTTTGTTTCGTACGAAAAATCATCGAATTTAGCAATATTTTGACGTTTATCATCCCCTTTTCCTTTATGTGATTTAAACAAAATATCATCGAATTAGGCAATATTTTGCCGTTTTTCCACGTTTTTGTGAATTTTCAGTCTATGGGTATTAATTCATATATATATGATAAAAATGATGCAAACACATAATTGATTAGATAATAACCTTAAATACTTCATTTTCAATCATTTATTTGTTTCTCGTTAAAATACTGACTAAGATATTGAAAGGGGGAGAAGTTAGGTTTTTATTGCATATATCGACGTTTCAGCCAGATTAGAGCGGTTTTACGTGTACATCTTCCCTCGGTAATATAAACGGAAAACCAAGAACATTTTAGTTAATTCTAATGAAAACACATTGTTTTTTATCATTTGTATTGGAAACAACATTGGCATATGTCTTTTCTTGGATCTAAATAATACGAAACCTCGCTCTATGATTTGAAGGTAAAATCCTCAAATATGGTAAAATAGTGACTTTTTCACGTTAATCATGTAGTTTGATAGTACGTAAATATATTCATTTTTACCAATATTTCGATACTATTTCATGTAGTATCACGATATGTGATTTGGCCTTCAAATCTCAGAATTTCGCATAATATTGCATTTTAAACAAGTTTTCTTGCATTTTGTTTCGTACGAAAAATCATCGAATTTAGCAATATTTTGACGTATATCATCCCCTTTTCCTTTATGTGATTTAAACAAAATATCGAATTAGGCAATATTTTGCCGTTTTTCCACGTTTTTGTGAATTTTCAGTCTATAGGTATTAATTCATATATATACGATAAAAATGATGCAAACACATAATAATTATGATTAATGATTAAAATGATTAGATAATAACCTTAAATACTTCATTTTCAATCAACAATTTGTTTCTCGTTAAAATACTGAGTAAGATATTGAAAAGTTGAGAAGTTCGGTTTTTATTGCATATATCGACGTTTCAGCCGGATTAGAGCGGTTTTACGTGTACATCTTCCCTCGGTAATATAAACGGAAAATCAGGAACATTTTAGTTAATTCTAATGAAAACACATTGATTTTTATCATTTGTATTGGAAACAACATTGTCATATGTCTTTTCTTGGATCTAAATAATACGAAACCTCGCTCTATGATTTGAAGTTAAAAACCTCAAATATGGTTAAATAGTGACTTTTTTCAGGTTTTTCATGTAGTTTAATACTACGTAAATATATTCATTTTTACCAATATTTCGATTCTATTCATGTAGTATCACGATATGTGAGTTGGCCTTCAAATCTCAGAATTTCGCATAATATTGCATTTTATGCAAGTTTTCTTGCATTTTGTTTCGTACGAAAAATCATCGAATTTAGCAATATTTTGACGTTTATCATCCCCTTTTCCTTTATGTGATTTAAACAAAATATCATCGAATTAGGCAATATTTTGCCGTTTTTCCACGTTTTTGTGAATTTTCAGTCTATGGGTATTAATTCATATATATATGATAAAAATGATGCAAACACATAATTGATTAGATAATAACCTTAAATACTTCATTTTCAATCATTTATTTGTTTCTCGTTAAAATACTGACTAAGATATTGAAAGGGGGAGAAGTTCGGTTTTTATTGCATATATCGACGTTTCAGCCAGATTAGAGCGGTTTTACGTGTACATCTTCCCTCGGTAATATAAACGGAAAACCAAGAACATTTTAGTTAATTCTAATGAAAACACATTGTTTTTTATCATTTGTATTGGAAACAACATTGGCATATGTCTTTTCTTGGATCTAAATAATACGAAACCTCGCTCTATGATTTGAAGGTAAAATCCTCAAATATGGTAAAATAGTGACTTTTTCACGTTAATCATGTAGTTTGATAGTACGTAAATATATTCATTTTTACCAATATTTCGATACTATTTCATGTAGTATCACGATATGTGATTTGGCCTTCAAATCTCAGAATTTCGCATAATATTGCATTTTAAACAAGTTTTCTTGCATTTTGTTTCGTACGAAAAATCATCGAATTTAGCAATATTTTGACGTATATCATCCCCTTTTCCTTTATGTGATTTAAACAAAATATCGAATTAGGCAATATTTTGCCGTTTTTCCACGTTTTTGTGAATTTTCAGTCTATAGGTATTAATTCATATATATACGATAAAAATGATGCAAACACATAATAATTATGATTAATGATTAAAATGATTAGATAATAACCTTAAATACTTCATTTTCAATCAACTATTTATTTCTCGTTAAAATTCTAAGTAAGATATTGAAAAGATGAGAAGTTCGGTTTTTATTGCATATATTGACGTTTCAGCCGGATTAGAGCGGTTTTACGTGTACATCTTCCCTCGGTAATATAAACGGAAAATCAGGAACATTTCAGTTAATTCTAATGAAAACACATTGATTTTTATCATTTGTATTGGAAACAACATTGTCATATGTCTTTTCTTGGATCTAAATAATACGAAACCTCGCTCTATGATTTGAAGTTAAAAACCTCATATATGGTTAAATAGTGACTTTTTTCAGGTTTTTCATGTAGTTTAATACTACGTAAATATATTCATTTTTACCAATATTTCGATTCTATTCATGTAGTATCACGATATGTGAGTTGGCCTTCAAATCTCAGAATTTCGCATAATATTGCATTTTATGCAAGTTTTCTTGCATTTTGTTTCGTACGAAAAATCATCGAATTTAGCAATATTTTGACGTTTATCATCCCCTTTTCCTTTATGTGATTTAAACAAAATATCATCGAATTAGGCAATATTTTGCCGTTTTTCCACGTTTTTGTGAATTTTCAGTCTATGGGTATTAATTCATATATATATGATAAAAATGATGCAAACACATAATTGATTAGATAATAACCTTAAATACTTCATTTTCAATCATTTATTTGTTTCTCGTTAAAATACTGACTAAGATATTGAAAGGGGGAGAAGTTCGGTTTTTATTGCATATATCGACGTTTCAGCCAGATTAGAGCGGTTTTACGTGTACATCTTCCCTCGGTAATATAAACGGAAAACCAAGAACATTTTAGTTAATTCTAATGAAAACACATTGTTTTTTATCATTTGTATTGGAAACAACATTGGCATATGTCTTTTCTTGGATCTAAATAATACGAAACCTCGCTCTATGATTTGAAGGTAAAATCCTCAAATATGGTAAAATAGTGACTTTTTCACGTTAATCATGTAGTTTGATAGTACGTAAATATATTCATTTTTACCAATATTTCGATACTATTTCATGTAGTATCACGATATGTGATTTGGCCTTCAAATCTCAGAATTTCGCATAATATTGCATTTTAAACAAGTTTTCTTGCATTTTGTTTCGTACGAAAAATCATCGAATTTAGCAATATTTTGACGTATATCATCCCCTTTTCCTTTATGTGATTTAAACAAAATATCGAATTAGGCAATATTTTGCCGTTTTTCCACGTTTTTGTGAATTTTCAGTCTATAGGTATTAATTCATATATATACGATAAAAATGATGCAAACACATAATAATTATGATTAATGATTAAAATGATTAGATAATAACCTTAAATACTTCATTTTCAATCAACAATTTGTTTCTCGTTAAAATACTGAGTAAGATATTGAAAAGTTGAGAAGTTCGGTTTTTATTGCATATATCGACGTTTCAGCCGGATTAGAGCGGTTTTACGTGTACATCTTCCCTCGGTAATATAAACGGAAAATCAGGAACATTTTAGTTAATTCTAATGAAAACACATTGATTTTTATCATTTGTATTGGAAACAACATTGTCATATGTCTTTTCTTGGATCTAAATAATACGAAACCTCGCTCTATGATTTGAAGTTAAAAACCTCAAATATGGTTAAATAGTGACTTTTTTCAGGTTTTTCATGTAGTTTAATACTACGTAAATATATTCATTTTTACCAATATTTCGATTCTATTCATGTAGTATCACGATATGTGAGTTGGCCTTCAAATCTCAGAATTTCGCATAATATTGCATTTTATGCAAGTTTTCTTGCATTTTGTTTCGTACGAAAAATCATCGAATTTAGCAATATTTTGACGTTTATCATCCCCTTTTCCTTTATGTGATTTAAACAAAATATCATCGAATTAGGCAATATTTTGCCGTTTTTCCACGTTTTTGTGAATTTTCAGTCTATGGGTATTAATTCATATATATATGATAAAAATGATGCAAACACATAATTGATTAGATAATAACCTTAAATACTTCATTTTCAATCATTTATTTGTTTCTCGTTAAAATACTGACTAAGATATTGAAAGGGGGAGAAGTTCGGT
Source organism: Procambarus clarkii (assembly GCF_040958095.1). Lineage (NCBI taxonomy): Eukaryota > Metazoa > Arthropoda > Malacostraca > Decapoda > Cambaridae > Procambarus > Procambarus clarkii. The sequence goes on from NC_091222.1 coordinate 8,352,617, forward strand.
TTTTATTGCATATATCGACGTTTCAGCCAGATTAGAGCGGTTTTACGTGTACATCTTCCCTCGGTAATATAAACGGAAAACCAAGAACATTTTAGTTAATTCTAATGAAAACACATTGTTTTTTATCATTTGTATTGGAAACAACATTGGCATATGTCTTTTCTTGGATCTAAATAATACGAAACCTCGCTCTATGATTTGAAGGTAAAATCCTCAAATATGGTAAAATAGTGACTTTTTCACGTTAATCATGTAGTTTGATAGTACGTAAATATATTCATTTTTACCAATATTTCGATACTATTTCATGTAGTATCACGATATGTGATTTGGCCTTCAAATCTCAGATTTCGCATAATATTGCATTTTAAACAAGTTTTCTTGCATTTTGTTTCGTACGAAAAATCATCGAATTTAGCAATATTTTGACGTATATCATCCCCTTTTCCTTTATGTGATTTAAACAAAATATCGAATTAGGCAATATTTTGCCGTTTTTCCACGTTTTTGTGAATTTTCAGTCTATAGGTATTAATTCATATATATACGATAAAAATGATGCAAACACATAATAATTATGATTAATGATTAAAATGATTAGATAATAACCTTAAATACTTCATTTTCAATCAACTATTTGTTTCTCGTTAAAATTCTAAGTAAGATATTGAAAAGATGAGAAGTTCGGTTATTATTGCATATATTGACGTTTCAGCCGGATTAGAGCGGTTTTACGTGTACATCTTCCCTCGGTAATATAAACGGAAAATCAGGAACATTTCAGTTAATTCTAATGAAAACACATTGATTTTTATCATTTGTATTGGAAACAACATTGTCATATGTCTTTTCTTGGATCTAAATAATACGAAACCTCGCTCTATGATTTGAAGTTAAAAACCTCATATATGGTTAAATAGTGACTTTTTTCAGGTTTTTCAAGTAGTTTAATACTACGTAAATATATTCATTTTTACCAATATTTCGATTCTATTTCATGTAGTATCACGATATGTGAGTTGGCCTTAAATCTCAGAATTTCGCATAATATTGCATTTTATGCAAGTTTTCTTGAATTTTGTTTCGTACGAAAAATCATCGAATTTAGCAATATTTTGACGTTTATCATCCCCTTTTCCTTTATGTGATTTAAACAAAATATCATCGAATTAGGCAATATTTTGCCGTTTTTCCACGTTTTTGTGAATTTTCAGTCTATGGGTATTAATTCATATATATATGATAAAAATGATGCAAACACATAATTGATTAGATAATAACCTTAAATACTTCATTTTCAATCATCTATTTGTTTCTCGTTAAAATACTGAGCAAGATATTGAAAAGGGGAGAAGTTCGGTTTTTATTGCATATATCGACGTTTCAGCCGGATTAGAGCGGTTTTACGTGTACATCTTCCCTCGGTAATATAAACGGAAAATCAAAAACATTTTAGTTAATTCTAATGAAAACACATTGTTTTTTATCATATGTATTGGAAACAACATTGTCAAATGTCTTTTCTTGGATCTAAATAATACGAAACCTCGCTCTATAATTTGAAGGAAAAATCCTCAAATATGGTAAAATTGTGACTTTTTCACGTTAATCATGTAGTTTGATATTACGTAAATATATTCATTTTTACCAATATTTCGATACTATTTCATGTAATATTAGGATATGTTATTTAGCCTTCAAATCTCAGAATTTCGCATAATATTGCATTTTAAGCAAGTTTTCTTGCATTTTGTTTCGTACGAAAAATCATCGAATTTAGCAATATTTTGACGTTTATCATCCCCTTTTCCTTTATGTGATTTAAACAAAATATCATCGAATTAGGCAATATTTTGTCGTTTTTCCACGTTTTTGTGAATTTTCAGTCTATGGGTATTAATTCATATCTATACGATAAAAATGATGCAAACACATAATTGATTAGATAATAACCTTAAATACTTCATTTTCAATCATCTATTTGTTTCTCGTTAAAATACTGAGTAAGATATAGAAAAGGGGAGAAGTTCGGTTTTTATTGCATATATCGACGTTTCAGCCGGATTAGAGCGGTTTTACGTGTACATCTTCCCTCGGTAATATAAACGGAAAATCAAGAACATTTTAGTTAATTCTAATGAAAACACATTGTTTTTTATCATATGTATTGGAAACAACATTGTCAAATGTCTTTTCTTGGATCTAAATAATACGAAACGTCGCTCTATGATTTGAAGGAAAAATCCTCAAATATGGTAAAATTGTGACTTTTTCACGTTAATCATGTAGTTTAATATTACGTAAATATATTAATTTTTACCAATATTTCGATACTATTTCATGTAGTATTAGGATATGTTATTTAGCCTTCAAATCTCAGAATTTCGCATAATATTGCATTTTAAGGAAGTTCTCTTGCATTTTGTTTCGTACGGAAAATCATCGAATTTAGCAATATTTTGACGTTTAACATCCCCTTTTCCTTTATGTGATTTAAACAAAATATCATCGAATTAGGCAATATTTTGCCGTTTTTCCACGTTTATGTGAATTTTCTGTTTATTGGTATTAATTCATTATATATACGATAAAAATGATGCAAACATATAATAATTATGATTAATGATTAAAATGATTAGATAATAACCTTAAATACTTCATTTTCAATCAACTATTTGTTTCTCGTTAAAATACTGAGTAAGATATTGAAAAGGGGAGAAGTTCGGTTTTTATTGCATATATCGACGTTTCAGCCGGATTAGAGCGGTTTTACGTGTACATCTTCCCTCGGTAATATAAACGGAAAATCAAGAACATTTTAGTTAATTCTAATGAAAACACATTGTTTTTTATCATTTGTATTGGAAACAACATTGTCATATGTCTTTTCTTGGATCTAAATAATACGAAACCTCGCTCTATGATTTGGAGTTAAAATCCTCAAATATGGTTAATTAGTGACTTTTTTCACGTTTTTCATTTAGTTTGATACTACGTAAATATATTCATTGTTACCAATATTTCGATTCTATTTCATGTAGTATCACGATATGTGATTTGGCCTTCAAATCTCAGAATTTCGCATAATATTGCATTTTAAGGAAGTTTTCTTGCATTTTGTTTCGTACGAAAAATCATCGAATTTAGCAATATTTTGACGTTTATCATCCCCTTTTCCTTTATGTGATTTAAACAAAATATCAACGAATTAGCAATATTTTGCTGTTTTTCCACGTTTTTGTGAATTTTCAGTCTATGGGTATTAATTCATATATATACGATAAAAATGATGCAAACACATAGTTGATTAGATAATAACCTTAAATACTTCATTTTCAATCATCTATTTGTTTCTCGTTAAAATACTGAGTAAGATATTGAAAAGGGGAGAAGTTCGGTTTTTATTGCATATATCGACGTTTCAGCCGGATTAGAGCTGTTTTACGTGTACATCTTCCCTCGGTAATATAAACGGAAAATCAAGAACATTTTAGTTAATTCTAATGAAAACACATTGTTTTTTATCATTTGTATTGGAAACAACATTGTCAAATGTCTTTTCTTGGATCTAAATAATACGAAACCTCGCTCTATGATTTGAAGGTAAAATCCTCATATATGGTAAAATTGTGACTTTTTCACGTTAATCATGTAGTTTGATATTACGTAAATATATTCATTTTTACCAATATTTCGATACTATTTGATGTAGTATTACGATATGTTATTTGGCCTTCAAATCTCAGAATTTCGCATAATATTGCATTTTAAGCAAGTTTTCTTGCATTTTATTTCGTACGAAAAATCATCGAATTTAGCAATATTTTGACGTATATCATCCCCTTTTCCTTTATGTGATTTAAACAAAATATCGAATTAGGCAATATTTTGCCGTTTTTCCACATTTTTGTGAATTTTCAGTCTATAGGTATTAATTCATATATATACGATAAAAATGATGCAAACACATAATAATTATGATTAATGATTAAAATGATTAGATAATAACCTTAAATACTTCATTTTCAATCAACAATTTGTTTCTCGTTAAAATACTGAGTAAGATATTGAAAAGTTGAGAAGTTCGGTTTTTATTGCATATATCGACGTTTCAGCCGGATTAGAGCGGTTTTACGTGTACATCTTCCCTCGGTAATATAAACGGAAAATCAGGAACATTTTAGTTAATTCTAATGAAAACACATTGATTTTTATCATTTGTATTGGAAACAACATTGTCATATGTCTTTTCTTGGATCTAAATAATACGAAACCTCGCTCTATGATTTGAAGTTAAAAACCTCAAATATGGTTAAATAGTGACTTTTTTCAGGTTTTTCATGTAGTTAAATACTACGTAAATATATTCATTTTTACCAATATTTCGATTCTATTCATGTAGTATCACGATATGTGAGTTGGCCTTCAAATCTCAGAATTTCGCATAATATTGCATTTTATGCAAGTTTTCTTGCATTTTGTTTCGTACGAAAAATCATCGAATTTAGCAATATTTTGACGTTTATCATCCCCTTTTCCTTTATGTGATTTAAACAAAATATCATCGAATTAGGCAATATTTTGCCGTTTTTCCACGTTTTTGTGAATTTTCAGTCTATGGGTATTAATTCATATATATATGATAAAAATGATGCAAACACATAATTGATTAGATAATAACCTTAAATACTTCATTTTCAATCATTTATTTGTTTCTCGTTAAAATACTGACTAAGATATTGAAAGGGGGAGAAGTTCGGTTTTTATTGCATATATCGACGTTTCAGCCAGATTAGAGCGGTTTTACGTGTACATCTTCCCTCGGTAATATAAACGGAAAACCAAGAACATTTTAGTTAATTCTAATGAAAACACATTGTTTTTTATCATTTGTATTGGAAACAACATTGGCATATGTCTTTTCTTGGATCTAAATAATACGAAACCTCGCTCTATGATTTGAAGGTAAAATCCTCAAATATGGTGAAATAGTGACTTTTTCACGTTAATCATGTAGTTTGATAGTACGTAAATATATTCATTTTTACCAATATTTCGATACTATTTCATGTAGTATCACGATATGTGATTTGGCCTTCAAATCTCAGAATTTCGCATAATATTGCATTTTAAACAAGTTTTCTTGCATTTTGTTTCGTACGAAAAATCATCGAATTTAGCAATATTTTGACGTATATCATCCCCTTTTCCTTTATGTGATTTAAACAAAATATCGAATTAGGCAATATTTTGCCGTTTTTCCACGTTTTTGTGAATTTTCAGTCTATAGGTATTAATTCATATATATACGATAAAAATGATGCAAACACATAATAATTATGATTAATGATTAAAATGATTAGATAATAACCTTAAATACTTCATTTTCAATCAACAATTTGTTTCTCGTTAAAATACTGAGTAAGATATTGAAAAGTTGAGAAGTTCGGTTTTTATTGCAAATATCGACGTTTCAGCCGGATTAGAGCGGTTTTACGTGTACATCTTCCCTCGGTAATATAAACGGAAAATCAGGAACATTTTAGTTAATTCTAATGAAAACACATTGATTTTTATCATTTGTATTGGAAACAACATTGTCATATGTCTTTTCTTGGATCTAAATAATACGAAACCTCGCTCTATGATTTGAAGTTAAAAACCTCAAATATGGTTAAATAGTGACTTTTTTCACGTTTTTCATGTAGTTTAATACTACGTAAATATATTCATTTTTACCAATATTTCGATTCTATTTCATGTAGTATCACGATATGTGATTTGGCCTTCAAATCTCAGAATTTCGCATAATATTGCATTTTATGCAAGTTTTCTTGCATTTTGTTTCGTACGAAAAATCATCGAATTTAGCAATATTTTGACGTTTATCATCCCCTTTTCCTTTATGTGATTTAAACAAAATATCATCGAATTAGGCAATATTTTGCCGTTTTTCCACGTTTTTGTGAATTTTCAGTCTATGGGTATTAATTCATATATATACGATAAAAATGATGCAAACACATAATTGATTAGATAATAACCTTAAATACTTCATTTGCAATCATCTATTTGTTTCTCGTTAAAATAATGAGTAAGATATTGAAAAGGGGAGAAGTTCGGTTTTTATTGCATATATCGACGTTTCAGCCGGATTCGAGCGGTTTTACGTGTACATCTTCCCTCGGTAATATAAACGGAAAATCAAGAACATTTTAGTCAATTCTAATGAAAACACATTGTTTCTTATCATTTGTATTGGAAACAACATTGTCATATGTCTTTTCTTGGATCTAAATAATACGAAACCTCGCTCTATGATGAGGTAAAATCCTCAAATATGGTAAAATAGTGACTTTTTCACGTTAATCATGTAGTTTGATATTACGTATATATATTCATTTTTACCAATATTTCGATACTATTTCATGTAGTATCACGATAAGTGATTTGGCCTTCAAATCTCAGAATTTCACATAATATTGCATTATAAGCAAGTTTTCTTGCATTTTGTTTCGTACGAAAAATCATCGAATTTAGGAATATTTTGACGTTTATCATTCCCTTTTCCTTTATGTAATTTAAACAAAATATCATCGAATTAGGCAATATTTTGCAGTTTTTCCACATTTATGTGAATTTTCAATTTATTGGTATTAATTCATTATATATACGATAAAAATGATGCAAACACATAATAATTATGATTAATGATTAAAATGATTAGACAATAACCTTAAATACTTCATTTTCAATCAACTATTTGTTTCTCGTTAAAATTCTGAGTAAGATATTGAAAAGATGAGAAGTTCGGTTTTTATTGCATATATTGACGTTTCAGCCGGATTAGAGCGGTTTTACGTGTACATCTTCCCTCGGTAATATAAACGGAAAATCAGGAACATTTCAGTTAATTCTAATGAAAACACATTGATTTTTATCATTTGTATTGGAAACAACATTGTCATATGTCTTTTCTTGGATCTAAATAATACGAAATCTCGCTCTATGATTTGAAGTTAAAAACCTCAAATATGGTTAAATAGTGACTTTTTTCAGGTTTTTCATGTAGTTTAATACTACCTAAATATATTCATTTTTACCAATATTTCGATTCTATTTCATGTAGTATCACGATATGTGAGTTGGCCTTAAATCTCAGAATTTCGCATAATATTGCATTTCAAGCAAGTTTTCTTGCATTTTGTTTCGTACGAAAAATCATCGAATGTTGCAATATTTTGACGTTTATCATCCCCTTTTCCTTTATGTGATTTAAACAAAATATCATCGAATTAGGCAATATTTTGTCGTTTTTCCACGTTTTTGTGAATTTTCAGTCTATGGGTATTAATTCATATCTATACGATAAAAATGATGCAAACACATAATTGATTAGATAATAACCTTAAATACTTCATTTTCAATCATCTATTTGTTTCTCGTTAAAATACTGAGTAAGATATAGAAAAGGGGAGAAGTTCGGTTTTTATTGCATATATCGACGTTTCAGCCGGATTAGAGCGGTTTTACGTGTACATCTTCCCTCGGTAATATAAACGGAAAATCAAGAACATTTTAGTTAATTCTAATGAAAACACATTGTTTTTTATCATATGTATTGGAAACAACATTGTCAAATGTCTTTTCTTGGATCTAAATAATACGAAACCTCGCTCTATAATTTGAAGGAAAAATCCTCAAATATGGTAAAATTGTGACTTTTTCACGTTAATCATGTAGTTTGATATTACGTAAATATATTCATTTTTACCAATATTTCGATACTATTTCATGTAGTATTAGGATATGTTATTTAGCCTTCAAATCTCAGAATTTCGCATAATATTGCATTTTAAGCAAGTTTTCTTGCATTTTATTTCGTACGAAAAATCATCGAATTTAGCAATATTTTGACGTTTATCATCCCCTTTTCCTTTATGTGATTTAAACAAAATATCATCGAATTAGGCAATATTTTGTCGTTTTTCCACGTTTTTGTGAATTTTCAGTCTATGGGTATTAATTCATATCTATACGATAAAAATGATGCAAACACATAATTGATTAGATAATAACCTTAAATACTTCATTTTCAATCATCTATTTGTTTCTCGTTAAAATACTGAGTAAGATATAGAAAAGGGGAGAAGTTCGGTTTTTATTGCATATATCGACGTTTCAGCCGGATTAGAGCGGTTTTACGTGTACATCTTCCCTCGGTAATATAAACGGAAAATCAAGAACATTTTAGTTAATTCTAATGAAAACACATTGTTTTTTATCATATGTATTGGAAACAACATTGTCAAATGTCTTTTCTTGGATCTAAATAATACGAAACGTCGCTCTATGATTTGAAGGAAAAATCCTCAAATATGGTAAAATTGTGACTTTTTCACGTTAATCATGTAGTTTAATATTACGTAAATATATTAATTTTTACCAATATTTCGATACTATTTCATGTAGTATTAGGATATGTTATTTAGCCTTCAAATCTCAGAATTTCGCATAATATTGCATTTTAAGGAAGTTCTCTTGCATTTTGTTTCGTACGGAAAATCATCGAATTTAGCAAAATTTTGACGTTTAACATCCCCTTTTCCTTTATGTGATTTAAACAAAATATCATCGAATTAGGCAATATTTTGCCGTTTTTCCACGTTTATGTGAATTTTCAGTTTATTGGTATTAATTCATTATATATACGATAAAAATGATGCAAACATATAATAATTATGATTAATGATTAAAATGATTAGATAATAACCTTAAATACTTCATTTTCAATCAACTATTTGTTTCTCGTTAAAATACTGAGTAAGATATTGAAAAGGGGAGAAGTTCGGTTTTTATTGCATATATCGACGTTTCAGCCGGATTAGAGCGGTTTTACGTGTACATCTTCCCTCGGTAATATAAACGGAAAATCAAGAACATTTTAGTTAATTCTAATGAAAACACATTGTTTTTTATCATTTGTATTGGAAACAACATTGTCATATGTCTTTTCTTGGATCTAAATAATACGAAACCTCGCTCTATGATTTGGAGTTAAAATCCTCAAATATGGTTAATTAGTGACTTTTTTCACGTTTTTCATTTAGTTTGATACTACGTAAATATATTCATTTCAACCAATATTTCGTTTCTATTTCATGTAGAATCACGATATGTGATTTGGCCGTCAAATATCAGAATTTCGCAAAATATTGCATTTTAAGCAAGTTTTCTTGCATTTTGTTTCGTACGAAAAATCATCGAATTTAGCAATATTTTGACGTTTATCATCACCTTTTCCTTTATGAGACTTAAACAAAATATCATCGAATTAGGCAATATTTTGCCGTTTTCCACGTTTTTGTGAATTTACAGTCTATGGGTATTAATTCATATATATACGATAAAAATGATGCAAACACATAATTGATTAGATAATAACCTTAAATACTTCATTTTCAATCATCTATTTGTTTCTCATTAAAATACTGAGTAAGATATTGAAATGGGGAGAAGTTCGGTTTTTATTGCATATATCGACGTTTCAGCCTGATTAGAACGATTTTACGTGTACATTTTCCCTTGGTAATATAAACGGAAAATCAAGAACATTTTAGTTAATTCTAATGAAAACACATTGTTTTTTATCATTTGTATTGGAAACAACTTTGTCATATGTCTTTTCTTGGATCTAAATAATACGAAACCTCGCTCTATGATTTGAAGTTAAAATCCTCAAATATGGTAAAATAGTGATTTTTTCACGTTAATCATGTAGTTTGATATTACTTAAATATATTCATTTTTACAAATATTTCGATACTATTTCATGTAGTATCACGATATGTGATTTTGGCCTTCAAATCTCAGAATTTCGCATAATATTGCATTTTAAGCAAGTTTTCTTGCATTTTGTTTCGTACGGAATATCATCGAATTTAGCAATATTTTGACGTTTAACATCCCCTTTTCCTTTTTGTGATTTAAACAAAATTTCATCGAATTAGGCAATATTTTGCCGTTTTTCCACGTTTATGTGAATTTTCCGTTTATTGGTATTAATTCATTATATATACGATAAAAATGATGCAAACATATAATAATAATGATTAATGATTAAAATGATTAGATAATAACCTTAAATACTTCATTTTCAATCAACTATTTATTTCTCGTTAAAATACTGAGTAAGATATTGAAGAGGGGAGAAGTTCGGTTTTAATTGCATATATCGACGTTTCAGCCGGATTAGAGCGGTTTTACGTGTACATCTTCCATCGGTAATATAAACGGAAAACCAGGAACATTTTAGTTAATTCTCATGAAAACACATTGATTTTTATCATTTGTATTGGAAACAACATTGTCATATGTCTTTTCTTGGATCTAAATAATACGAAATCTCGCTCTATGATTTGAAGTTAAAATCCTCAAATATGGTTAAATAGTGACTTTTTCACGTTTTCATGTAGTTTGATACTACGTAAATATATTCATTTTTACCAATATTTCGATTCTATTTCATGTAGTATCACGATATGTGATTTGGCCTTCAAATCTCAGAATTTCGCATAATATTGCATTTTAAGGAAGTTTTCTTGCATTTTGTTTCGTACGAAAAATCATCGAATTTAGCAATATTTTGACGTTTATCATCCCCTTTTCCTTTATGTGATTTAAACAAAATATCAACGAATTAGCAATATTTTGCTGTTTTTCCACGTTTATGTGAATTTTCAGTCTATGGGTATTAATTCATATATATACGATAAAAATGATGCAAACACATAATTGATTAGATAATAACCTTAAATCCTTCATTTTCAATCATCTATTTGTTTCTCGTTAAAATACTGAGTAAGATATTGAAAAGGGGAGAAGTTCGGTTTTTATTGCATATATCGACGTTTCAGCCGGATTAGAGCTGTTTTACGTGTACATCTTCCCTCGGTAATATAAACGGAAAATCAAGAACATTTTAGTTAATTCTAATGAAAACACATTGTTTTTTATCATTTGTATTGGAAACAACATTGTCAAATGTCTTTTCTTGGATCTAAATAATACGAAACCTCGCTCTATGATTTGAAGGAAAAATCCTCAAATATGGTAAAATTGTGACTTTTTCACGTTAATCATGTAGTTTAATATTACGTAAATATATTAATTTTTACCAATATTTCGATACTATTTCATGTAGTATTAGGATATGTTATTTAGCCTTCAAATCTCAGAATTTCGCATAATATTGCATTTTAAGGAAGTTCTCTTGCATTTTGTTTCGTATGGAAAATCATCGAATTTAGCAAAATTTTGACGTTTAACATCCCCTTTTCCTTTATGTGATTTAAACAAAATATCATCGAATTAGGCAATATTTTGCCGTTTTTCCACGTTTATGTGAATTTTCAGTTTATTGGTATTAATTCATTATATATACGATAAAAATGATGCAAACATATAATAATTATGATTAATGATTAAAATGATTAGATAATAACCTTAAATACTTCATTTTCAATCAACTATTTGTTTCTCGTTAAAATACTGAGTAAGATATTGAAAAGGGGAGAAGTTCGGTTTTTATTGCATATATCGACGTTTCAGCCGGATTAGAGCGGTTTTACGTGTACATCTTCCCTCGGTAATATAAACGGAAAATCAAGAACATTTTAGTTAATTCTAATGAAAACACATTGTTTTTTATCATTTGTATTGGAAACAACATTGTCATATGTCTTTTCTTGGATCTAAATAATACGAAACCTCGCTCTATGATTTGGAGTTAAAATCCTCAAATATGGTTAATTAGTGACTTTTTTCACGTTTTTCATTTAGTTTGATACTACGTAAATATATTCATTTCAACCAATATTTCGTTTCTATTTCATGTAGAATCACGATATGTGATTTGGCCGTCAAATATCAGAATTTCGCAAAATATTGCATTTTAAGCAAGTTTTCTTGCATTTTGTTTCGTACGAAAAATCATCGAATTTAGCAATATTTTGACGTTTATCATCACCTTTTCCTTTATGAGACTTAAACAAAATATCATCGAATTAGGCAATATTTTGCCGTTTTCCACGTTTTTGTGAATTTACAGTCTATGGGTATTAATTCATATATATACGATAAAAATGATGCAAACACATAATTGATTAGATAATAACCTTAAATACTTCATTTTCAATCATCTATTTGTTTCTCATTAAAATACTGAGTAAGATATTGAAATGGGGAGAAGTTCGGTTTTTATTGCATATATCGACGTTTCAGCCTGATTAGAACGATTTTACGTGTACATTTTCCCTTGGTAATATAAACGGAAAATCAAGAACATTTTAGTTAATTCTAATGAAAACACATTGTTTTTTATCATTTGTATTGGAAACAACTTTGTCATATGTCTTTTCTTGGATCTAAATAATACGAAACCTCGCTCTATGATTTGAAGGTAAAATCCTCAAATATGGTAAAATAGTGATTTTTTCACGTTAATCATGTAGTTTGATATTACTTAAATATATTCATTTTTACAAATATTTCGATACTATTTCATGTAGTATCACGATATGTGATTTTGGCCTTCAAATCTCAGAATTTCGCATAATATTGCATTTTAAGCAAGTTTTCTTGCATTTTGTTTCGTACGGAATATCATCGAATTTAGCAATATTTTGACGTTTAACATCCCCTTTTCCTTTTTGTGATTTAAACAAAATTTCATCGAATTAGGCAATATTTTGCCGTTTTTCCACGTTTATGTGAATTTTCCGTTTATTGGTATTAATTCATTATATATACGATAAAAATGATGCAAACATATAATAATAATGATTAATGATTAAAATGATTAGATAATAACCTTAAATACTTCATTTTCAATCAACTATTTATTTCTCGTTAAAATACTGAGTAAGATATTGAAGAGGGGAGAAGTTCGGTTTTAATTGCATATATCGACGTTTCAGCCGGATTAGAGCGGTTTTACGTGTACATCTTCCATCGGTAATATAAACGGAAAACCAGGAACATTTTAGTTAATTCTCATGAAAACACATTGATTTTTATCATTTGTATTGGAAACAACATTGTCATATGTCTTTTCTTGGATCTAAATAATACGAAATCTCGCTCTATGATTTGAAGTTAAAATCCTCAAATATGGTTAAATAGTGACTTTTTCACGTTTTCATGTAGTTTGATACTACGTAAATATATTCATTTTTACCAATATTTCGATTCTATTTCATGTAGTATCACGATATGTGATTTGGCCTTCAAATCTCAGAATTTCGCATAATATTGCATTTTAAGGAAGTTTTCTTGCATTTTGTTTCGTACGAAAAATCATCGAATTTAGCAATATTTTGACGTTTATCATCCCCTTTTCCTTTATGTGATTTAAACAAAATATCAACGAATTAGCAATATTTTGCTGTTTTTCCACGTTTATGTGAATTTTCAGTCTATGGGTATTAATTCATATATATACGATAAAAATGATGCAAACACATAATTGATTAGATAATAACCTTAAATCCTTCATTTTCAATCATCTATTTGTTTCTCGTTAAAATACTGAGTAAGATATTGAAAAGGGGAGAAGTTCGGTTTTTATTGCATATATCGACGTTTCAGCCGGATTAGAGCTGTTTTACGTGTACATCTTCCCTCGGTAATATAAACGGAAAATCAAGAACATTTTAGTTAATTCTAATGAAAACACATTGTTTTTTATCATTTGTATTGGAAACAACATTGTCAAATGTCTTTTCTTGGATCTAAATAATACGAAACCTCGCTCTATGATTTGAAGGAAAAATCCTCAAATATGGTAAAATTGTGACTTTTTCACGTTAATCATGTAGTTTAATATTACGTAAATATATTAATTTTTACCAATATTTCGATACTATTTCATGTAGTATTAGGATATGTTATTTAGCCTTCAAATCTCAGAATTTCGCATAATATTGCATTTTAAGGAAGTTCTCTTGCATTTTGTTTCGTATGGAAAATCATCGAATTTAGCAAAATTTTGACGTTTAACATCCCCTTTTCCTTTATGTGATTTAAACAAAATATCATCGAATTAGGCAATATTTTGCCGTTTTTCCACGTTTATGTGAATTTTCAGTTTATTGGTATTAATTCATTATATATACGATAAAAATGATGCAAACATATAATAATTATGATTAATGATTAAAATGATTAGATAATAACCTTAAATACTTCATTTTCAATCAACTATTTGTTTCTCGTTAAAATACTGAGTAAGATATTGAAAAGGGGAGAAGTTCGGTTTTTATTGCATATATCGACGTTTCAGCCGGATTAGAGCGGTTTTACGTGTACATCTTCCCTCGGTAATATAAACGGAAAATCAAGAACATTTTAGTTAATTCTAATGAAAACACATTGTTTTTTATCATTTGTATTGGAAACAACATTGTCATATGTCTTTTCTTGGATCTAAATAATACGAAACCTCGCTCTATGATTTGGAGTTAAAATCCTCAAATATGGTTAATTAGTGACTTTTTTCACGTTTTTCATTTAGTTTGATACTACGTAAATATATTCATTTCAACCAATATTTCGTTTCTATTTCATGTAGAATCACGATATGTGATTTGGCCGTCAAATATCAGAATTTCGCAAAATATTGCATTTTAAGCAAGTTTTCTTGCATTTTGTTTCGTACGAAAAATCATCGAATTTAGCAATATTTTGACGTTTATCATCACCTTTTCCTTTATGAGACTTAAACAAAATATCATCGAATTAGGCAATATTTTGCCGTTTTCCACGTTTTTGTGAATTTACAGTCTATGGGTATTAATTCATATATATACGATAAAAATGATGCAAACACATAATTGATTAGATAATAACCTTAAATACTTCATTTTCAATCATCTATTTGTTTCTCATTAAAATACTGAGTAAGATATTGAAATGGGGAGAAGTTCGGTTTTTATTGCATATATCGACGTTTCAGCCTGATTAGAACGATTTTACGTGTACATTTTCCCTTGGTAATATAAACGGAAAATCAAGAACATTTTAGTTAATTCTAATGAAAACACATTGTTTTTTATCATTTGTATTGGAAACAACTTTGTCATATGTCTTTTCTTGGATCTAAATAATACGAAACCTCGCTCTATGATTTGAAGGTAAAATCCTCAAATATGGTAAAATAGTGATTTTTTCACGTTAATCATGTAGTTTGATATTACTTAAATATATTCATTTTTACAAATATTTCGATACTATTTCATGTAGTATCACGATATGTGATTTTGGTCTTCAAATCTCAGAATTTCGCATAATATTGCATTTTAAGCAAGTTTTCTTGCATTTTGTTTCGTACGGAATATCATCGAATTTAGCAATATTTTGACGTTTAACATCCCCTTTTCCTTTTTGTGATTTAAACAAAATTTCATCGAATTAGGCAATATTTTGCCGTTTTTCCACGTTTATGTGAATTTTCCGTTTATTGGTATTAATTCATTATATATACGATAAAAATGATGCAAACACATAATAATAATGATTAATGATTAAAATGATTAGATAATAACCTTAAATACTTCATTTTCAATCAACTATTTATTTCTCGTTAAAATACTGAGTAAGATATTGAAGAGGGGAGAAGTTCGGTTTTAATTGCATATATCGACGTTTCAGCCGGATTAGAGCGGTTTTACGTGTACATCTTCCATCGGTAATATAAACGGAAAACCAGGAACATTTTAGTTAATTCTCATGAAAACACATTGATTTTTATCATTTGTATTGGAAACAACATTGTCATATGTCTTTTCTTGGATCTAAATAATACGAAATCTCGCTCTATGATTTGAAGTTAAAATCCTCAAATATGGTTAAATAGTGACTTTTTCACGTTTTCATGTAGTTTGATACTACGTAAATATATTCATTTTTACCAATATTTCGATTCTATTTCATGTAGTATCACGATATGTGATTTGGCCTTCAAATCTCAGAATTTCGCATAATATTGCATTTTAAGCAAGTTTTCTTGCATTTTGTTTCGTACGAAAAATCATCGAATTTAGCAATATTTTGACGTTTATCATCCCCTTTTCCTTTGTGTGATTTAAACAAAATATCATCGAATTAGGCAATATTTTGCCGTTTTTCCACGTTTTTGTGAATTTTCAGTCTATGGGTATTAATTCATATATATACGATATAAATTATGCAAACATATAATTGATTAGATAATAACCTTAAATACTTAATTTTCAATCATCTATTTGTTTCTCGTTAAAATACTGAGTAAGATATTGAAAAGTTTAGAAGTTCGGTTTTTATTGCATATATCGACGTTTCAGCCGGATTAGAGCGGTTTTACGTGTACATCTTCCTTCGGTAATATAAACGGAAAATCAGGAACATTTTAGTTAATTTTAATGAAAACACATTGATTTTTATCATTTGTATTGGAAACAACATTGTCATATGTCTTTTCTTGGATCTAAATAATACGAAACCTCGCTCTATGATTTGAAGTTAAAATCCTCAAATATGGTTAAATAGTGACTTTTTTCAAGTTTTTCATGTAGTTTGATACTACGAAAATATATTCATTTTAACCAATATTTCGATTCTATTTCATGTAGAATCACGATATGTGATTTGGCCGTCAAATATCAGAATTTCGCAAAATATTGCATTTTAAGCAAGTTTTCTTGCATTTTGTTTCGTACGAAAAATCATCGAATTTAGCAATATTTTGACGTTTATCATCACCTTTTCCTTTATGAGACTTAAACAAAATATCATCGAATTAGGCAATATTTTGCCGTTTTCCACGTTTTTGTGAATTTACAGTCAATGGGTATTAATTCATATATATACGATAAAAATGATGCAAACACATAATTGATTAGATAATAACCTTAAATACTTCATTTTCAATCATCTATTTGTTTCTCAATAAAATACTGAGTAAGATATTGAAATGGGGAGAAGTTCGGTTTTTATTGCATATATCGACGTTTCAGCCTGATTAGAACGATTTTACGTGTACATCTTCCCTTGGTAATATAAACGGAAAATCAAGAACATTTTAGTTAATTCTAATGAAAACACATTGTTTTTTATCATTTGTATTGGAAACAACTTTGTCATATGTCTTTTCTTGGATCTAAATAATACGAAACCTCGCTTTATGATTTGAAGGTAAAATCCTCAAATATGGTAAAATAGTGATTTTTTCACGTTAATCATGTAGTTTGATATTACTTAAATATATTCATTTTTACAAATATTTCGATACCATTTCATGTAGTATCACGATATGTGATTTGGCCTTCAAATCTCAGAATTTCGCATAATATTGCATTTCAAGCAAGTTTTCTTGCATTTTGTTTCGTACGAAAAATCATCGAATTTAGCAATATTTTGACGTTTATCATGCCCTTTTCCTTTATGTAATTTAAACAAAATATCATCGAATTAAGCAATATTTTGCAGTTTTTCCAAGTTTATGTGAATTTTCAGTTTATTGGTATTAATTCATTATATATACGATAAAAATGATGCAAACACATAATAATTATGATTTATGATTAAAATGATTAGATAATAACCTTAAATACTTCATTTTCAATCAACTATTTGTTTCTCGTTAAAATACTGAGTAAGATATTGAAAAGTTGAGAAGTTCGGTTTTTATTGCATATATCGACGTTTCAGCCGGATTAGAGCGGTTTTACGTGTACATCTTCCATCGGTAATATAAACGGAAAATCAGGAACATTTTAGTTAATTCTAATGAAAACACATTGATTTTTATCATTTGTATTGGAAACAACATTGTCATATGTCTTTTCTTGGATCTAAATAATACGAAACCTCGCGCTATGATTTGAAGTTAAAATCCTCAAATATGGTTAAATAGTGACTTTTTTCACGTTTTTCATGTAGTTTGATACTACGTAAATATATTCATTTTTACCAATATTTCGATTCTATTTCATGTAGTATCACGATATGTGATTTGGCCTTCAAATCTCAGAATTTCGCATAATATTGCATTTTAAGCAAGTTTTCTTGCATTTTGTTTCGTACGAAAAATCATCGAATTTTGCAATATTTTGACGTTTATCATGCCCTTTTCCTTTATGTAATTTAAACAAAATATCATCGAATTAATCAATATTTTGCAGTTTTTCCAAGTTTATGTGAATTTTCAGTTTATTGGTATTAATTCATTATATATACGATAAAAATGATGCAAACACATAATAATTATGATTTATGATTAAAATGATTAGATAATAACCTTAAATACTTCATTTTCAATCAACTATTTGTTTCTCGTTAAAATACTGAGTAAGATATTAAAAAGTTGAGAAGTTCGGTTTTTATTGCATATATCGACGTTTCAGCCGGATTAGAGCGGTTTTACGTGTACATCTTCCATCGGTAATATAAACGGAAAATCAGGAACATTTTAGTTAATTCTAATGAAAACACATTGATTTTTATCATTTGTATTGGAAACAACATTGTCATATGTCTTTTCTTGGATCTAAATAATACGAAACCTCGCGCTATGATTTGAAGTTAAAATCCTCAAATATGGTTAAATAGTGACTTTTTTCACGTTTTTCATGTAGTTTGATACTACGTAAATATATTCATTTTTACCAATATTTCGATTCTATTTCATGTAGTATCACGATATGTGATTTGGCCTTCAAATCTCAGAATTTCGCATAATATTGCATTTTAAGCAAGTTTTCTTGCATTTTGTTTCGTACGAAAAATCATCGAATTTTGCAATATTTTGACGTTTATCATCCCCTTTTCCTTTATGTGATTTAAACAAAATATCATCGAATTAGGCAATATTTTGTCGTTTTTCCACGTTTTTGTGAATTTTCAGTCTATGGGTATTAATTCATATCTATACGATAAAAATGATGCAAACACATAATTGATTAGATAATAACCTTAAATACTTCATTTTCAATCATCTATTTGTTTCTCGTTAAAATACTGAGTAAGATATAGAAAAGGGGAGAAGTTCGGTTTTTATTGCATATATCGACGTTTCAGCCGGATTAGAGCGGTTTTACGTGTACATCTTCCCTCGGTAATATAAACGGAAAATCAAGAACATTTTAGTTAATTCTAATGAAAACACATTTTTTTTTATCATTTGTATTGGAAACAAAATTGTCATATGTCTTTTCTTGGATCTAAATAATACGAAACCTCGCTCTATGATTTGGAGTTAAAATCCTCAAATATGGTTAAATAGTGACTTTTTTCACGTTTTTCATTTGGTTTGATACTACGTAAATATATTCATTGTTACCAATATTTCGATTCTATTTCATGTAGTATCACGATATGTTATTTGGTCTTCAAATCTCAGAATTTCGCATAATATTGCATTTTAAGGAAGTTTTCTTGCATTTTGTTTCGTACGAAAAATCATCGAATTTAGCAATATTTTGACGTTTATCATCCCCTTTTCCTTTATGTGATTTAAACAAAATATCAACGAATTAGCAATATTTTGCTTTTTTTCCACGTTTTTGTGAATTTTCAGTCTATGGGTATTAATTCATATATATACGATAAAAATGATGCAAACACATAATTGATTAGATAATAACCTTAAATACTTCATTTTCAATCATCTATTTGTTTCTCGTTAAAATACTGAGTAAGATATAGAAAAGGGGAGAAGTTCGGTTTTTATTGCATATATCGACGTTTCAGCCGGATTAGAGCGGTTTTACGTGTACATCTTCCCTCGGTAATATAAACGGAAAATCAAGAACATTTTAGTTAATTCTAATGAAAACACATTGTTTTTTATCATATGTATTGGAAACAACATTGTCAAATGTCTTTTCTTGGATCTAAATAATACGAAACCTCGCTCTATAATTTGAAGGAAAAATCCTCAAATATGGTAAAATTGTGACTTTTTCACGTTAATCATGTAGTTTGATATTACGTAAATATATTCATTTTTACCAATATTTCGATACTATTTCATGTAGTATTAGGATATGTTATTTAGCCTTCAAATCTCAGAATTTCGCATAATATTGCATTTTAAGCAAGTTCTCTTGCATTTTGTTTCGTACGGAAAATCATCGAATTTAGCAATATTTTGACGTTTAACATCCCCTTTTCCTTTATGTGATTTAAACAAAATATCATCTAATTAGGCAATATTTTGCCGTTTTTTAAAGTTTATGTGAATTTTCAGTTTATTGGTATTAATTCATTATATATACGATAAAAATGATGCAAACACATAATAATTATGATTAATGATTAAAATGATTAGATAATAACCTTAAATACTTCATTTTCAACAACTATTTGTTTCTCGTTAAAATACTGAGTAAGATATTGAAAAGGGGAGAAGTTCGGTTTTTATTGCATATATCGACGTTTCAGCCGGATTAGAGCGGTTTTACGTGTACATCTTCCCTCGGTAATATAAACGGAAAATCAGGAACATTTTAGTTAATTCTAATGAAAACACATTGATTTTTACCATTTGTATTGGAAACAACATTGTCATATGTCTTTTCTTGGATCTAAATAATACGAAACCTCGCTCTATGATTTGGAGTTAAAATCCTCAAATATGGTTAAATAGTGACTTTTTTCACGTTTTTCATTTAGTTTGATACTATGTAAATATATTCATTTTTACCAATATTTCGATTCTATTTCATGTAGTATCACGATATGTGAGTTGGCCTTCAAATCTCAGAATTTCGCATAATATTGCATTTTAAGGAACTTTTCTTGCATTTTGTTTCGTACGAAAAATCATCGAATTTAGCAATATTTTGACGTTTATCATCCCCTTTTCCTTTATGTGATTTAAACAAAATATCATCGAATTAGGCAATATTTTGTCGTTTTTCGACGTTTTTGTGAATTTTCAGTCTATGGGTATTAATTCATATCTATACGATAAAAATGATGCAAACACATAATTGATTAGATAATAACCTTAAATACTTCATTTTCAATCATCTATTTGTTTCTCGTTAAAATACTGAGTAAGATATAGAAAAGGGGAGAAGTTCGGTTTTTATTGCATATATCGACGTTTCAGCCGGATTAGAGCGGTTTTACGTGTACATCTTCCCTCGGTAATATAAACGGAAAATCAAGAACATTTTAGTTAATTCTAATGAAAACACATTTTTTTTTATCATTTGTATTGGAAACAAAATTGTCATATGTCTTTTCTTGGATCTAAATAATACGAAACCTCGCTCTATGATTTGGAGTTAAAATCCTCAAATATGGTTAAATAGTGACTTTTTTCACGTTTTTCATTTGGTTTGATACTACGTAAATATATTCATTGTTACCAATATTTCGATTCTATTTCATGTAGTATCACGATATGTTATTTGGTCTTCAAATCTCAGAATTTCGCATAATATTGCATTTTAAGGAAGTTTTCTTGCATTTTGTTTCGTACGAAAAATCATCGAATTTAGCAATATTTTGACGTTTATCATCCCCTTTTCCTTTATGTGATTTAAACAAAATATCAACGAATTAGCAATATTTTGCTTTTTTTCCACGTTTTTGTGAATTTTCAGTCTATGGGTATTAATTCATATATATACGATAAAAATGATGCAAACACATAATTGATTAGATAATAACCTTAAATACTTCATTTTCAATCATCTATTTGTTTCTCGTTAAAATACTGAGTAAGATATAGAAAAGGGGAGAAGTTCGGTTTTTATTGCATATATCGACGTTTCAGCCGGATTAGAGCGGTTTTACGTGTACATCTTCCCTCGGTAATATAAACGGAAAATCAAGAACATTTTAGTTAATTCTAATGAAAACACATTGTTTTTTATCATATGTATTGGAAACAACATTGTCAAATGTCTTTTCTTGGATCTAAATAATACGAAACCTCGCTCTATAATTTGAAGGAAAAATCCTCAAATATGGTAAAATTGTGACTTTTTCACGTTAATCATGTAGTTTGATATTACGTAAATATATTCATTTTTACCAATATTTCGATACTATTTCATGTAGTATTAGGATATGTTATTTAGCCTTCAAATCTCAGAATTTCGCATAATATTGCATTTTAAGGAAGTTTTCTTGCATTTTGTTTCGTACAGAAAATCATCGAATTTAGCAATATTTTGACGTTTATCATCCCCTTTTCCTTCATGTGATTTAAACAAAATATCAACGAATTAGCAAAATTTTGCTTTTTTTCCACGTTTTTGTGAATTTTCAGTCTATGGGTATTAATTCATATATATACGATAAAAATGATGCAAACACATAATTGATTAGATAATAACCTTAAATACTTCATTTTCAATCATCTATTTGTTTCTCGTTAAAATACTGAGTAAGATATTGAAAAGGGGAGAAGTTCGGTTTTTATTGCATATATCGACGTTTCAGCCGGATTAGAGCGGTTTTACGTGTACATCTTCCCTCGGTAATATAAACGGAAAATCAAGAACATTTTAGTTAATTCTAATGAAAACACATTGATTTTTATCATTTGTATTGGAAACAACATTGTCATATGTCTTTTCTTGGATCTAAATAATACGAAACCTCGCTCTGTGATTTGAAGTTAAAATCCTCAAATATGGTTATATATTGACTTTTTTCACGTTTTTCATGTAGTTTGATATTACGTAAATATATTCATTTTTACCAATATTTCGATACTATTTCATGTAGTATCACGATATGTGATTTGGCCTTCAAATCTCAGAATTTCGCATAATATTGCATTTTAAGCAAGTTTTCTTGCATTTTGTTTCTTACGAAAAATCATCGAATTTAGCAATATTTTGACGTTTGTCATCCCCTTTTCCTTTATGTGACTTAAACAAAATATCATCGAATTAAGCAATATTTTGCCGTTTTCCACGTTTTTGTGAATTTACAGTCTATGGGTATTAATTCATATATATACGATAAAAATTATGCAAACACATAATTGATTAGATAATAACCTTAAATACTTCATTTTCAATCATCCATTTGTTTCTCGTTAAAATACTGAGTAAGGTATTGAAAAGGGTAGAAGTTCTGTTTTTATTGTATATATCGACGTTTCAGCCGGAATAGAGCTATTTTCGTGTACATCTTCCATCGGTAATATAAACGGAAAATCAGTAACATTTTAGTTAATACTAATGAAAACACATTGATTTTTGTCATTTGTATTGGAAACAACATTGTCATATGTCTTTTCTTGGATCTAAATAATACGAAACCTCGCTCTGTGATTTGAAGTTAAAATCCTCAAATATGGTTAAATGGTGACTTTTTTCACGTTTTTTATGTAGTTTGATACTACGTAAATATATTCATTTTAACCAATATTTCGATTCTATTTCATGTAGAATCACGATATGTGATTTGGCCGTCAAATATCAGAATTTCGCAAAATATTGCATTTTAAGCAAGTTTTCTTGCATTTTGTTTCGTACGAAAAATCATCGAATTTAGCAATATTTTGACGTTTATCATCCCTTTTTCCTTTATGTGACTTAAACAAAATATCATCGAATTAGGCA
This sequence comes from Procambarus clarkii, assembly GCF_040958095.1. Classification (NCBI taxonomy): domain Eukaryota; kingdom Metazoa; phylum Arthropoda; class Malacostraca; order Decapoda; family Cambaridae; genus Procambarus; species Procambarus clarkii. Next base: position 8,376,244 of record NC_091222.1, read on the forward strand.
ATATTTTGCCGTTTTCCACGTTTTTGTGAATTTATAGTCTATGGGTATTAATTCATATATATACGATAAAAATTATGCAAACACATAATTGATTAGATAATAACCTTAAATACTTCATTTTCAATCATCTATTTGTTTCTCGTTAAAATACTGAGTAAGATATTGAAAAGGGGAGAAGTTCGGTTTTTATTGCATATATCGACGTTTCAGCCAGATTATAGCGGTTTTACGTGTACATCTTCCCTCGGTAATATAAACGGAAAATCAGGAACATTTTAGTTAATTCTAATGAAAACACATTGATTTTTATTATTTGTATGGGAAACAACATTGTCATATGTCTTTTCTTGGATCTAAATAATACGAAACCTCGCTCTATGATTTGAAGGTAAAATCCTCAAATATGGTAAAATAGTGATTTTTTCACGTTAATCATGTAGTTTGATATTACTTAAATATATTCATTTTTACCAATATTTCGATACTATTTCATGTAGTATCACGATATGTGATTTGGCCTTCAAATCTCAGAATTTCGCATAATATTGCATTTCAAGCAAGTTTTCTTGCATTTTGTTTCGTCCGAAAAATCATCGAATTTAGCAATATTTTGACGTTTATCATGCCCTTTTCCTTTATGTAATTTAAACAAAATATCATTGAATTAAGCAATATTTTGCAGTTTTTCCAAGTTTATGTGAATTTTCAGTTTATTGGTATTAATTCATTATATATACGATAAAAATGAGGCAAACACATAATAATTATGATTAATGATTAAAATGATTACATAATAACCTTAAATACTTCATTTTCAACAACTATTTGTTTCTCGTTAAAATACTGAGTAAGATATTGAAAAGGGGAGAAGTTCGGTTTTTATTGCATATATCGACGTTTCAGCCGGATTAGAGCGGTTTTACGTGTACATCTTCCCTCGGTAATATAAACGGAAAATCAAGAACATTTTAGTTAATTCTAATGAAAACACATTGTTTTTTATCATTTGTATTGGAAACAACATTGTCAAATGTCTTTTCTTGGATCTAAATAATACGAAACCTCGCTCTATGATTTAAAGGTAAAATCCTCAAATATGGTAAAATTGTGACTTTTTCACGTTAATCATGTAGTTTGATATTACGTAAATATATTCATTTTTACCAATATTTCACTACTATTTGATGTAGTATTACGATATGTTATTTGGCCTTCAAATCTCCGAATTTCGCATAATATTGCATTTTAAGCAAGTTCTCTTGCATTTTGTTTCGTACGGAATATCATCGAATTTAGCAATATTTTGACGTTTAACATCCCCTTTTCCTTTATGTGATTTAAACAAAATATCATCGAATTAGGCAATATTTTGCCGTTTTTCCACGTTTTTGTGAATTTTCAGTCTATGGGTATTAATTCATATATATACGATAAAAATGATGCAAACACATAATTGATTAGATAATAACCTTAAATGCTTCATTTTCAATCATCTATTTGTTTCTCGTTAAAATACTGAGTAGGATATTGAATTGGGGAGAAGTTCGGTTTTTATTGCATATATCGACGTTTCAGCCTTATTAGAACGGTTTTACGTGTACATCTTCCCTTGGTAATATAAACGGAAAATCAGGAACATTTTAGTTAATTCTAATGAAAACACATTGTTTTTTATCATTTGTATTGGAAACAACATTGTCATATGTCTTTTCTTGGATCTAAATAATACGAAACCTCGCTCTATGATTTGAAGGTAAAATCCTCAAATATGGTATAATAGTGATTTTTTCACGTTAATCATGTAGTTTTATATTACGTAAATATATTCATTTTTACCAATATTTCGATACTATTTCATGTAGTATCACGATATGTGATTTGGCCTTCAAATCTCAGAATTTCGCATAATATTGCAATTTAAGCAAGTTTTCTTGCATTTTGTTTCGTACGGAAAATCATCGAATTTAGCATTATTTTGACGTTTAACATCAACTTTTCCTTTATGTGATTTAAACAAAATATCATCGAATTAGGCAATATTTTGCCGTTTTTCCACGTTTATGTGAATTTTCAGTTTATTGGTATTAATTCATTATATATACGATAAAAATGATGCAAACACATAATAATTATGATTAATGATTAAAATGATTAGATAATAACCTTAAATACTTCATTTTCAATCAACTATTTGTTTCTCGTTAAAATACTGAGAAAGATATTGAAAAGGGGAGAAGTTCGGTTTTTATTGCATATATCGACGTTTCAGCCGGATTAGAGCGGTTTTACGTGTACATCTTCCCTCGGTAATATAAACGGAAAATCAAGAACATTTTAGTTAATTCTAATGAAAACACATTGATTTTTATCATTTGTATAGGAAACAACATTGTCATATGTCTTTTCTTGGATCTAAATAATACGAAACCTCGCTCTATGATTTGGAGTTAAAATCCTCAAATATGGTTAAATAGTGACTTTTTTCACGTTTTTCATTTAGTTTGATACTATGTAAATATATTCATTTTTACCAATATTTCGATTCTATTTCATGTAGTATCACGATATATGATTTGGCCTTCAAATCTCAGAATTTCGCATAATATTGCATTTTAAGGAAGTTTTCTTGCATTTTGTTTCGTACGAAAAATCATCGAATTTAGCAATATTTTGACGTTTATCATCCCCTTTTCCTTTATGTGATTTAAACAAAATATCAACGAATTAGGCAATATTTTACTGTTTTTCCACGTTTTTGTGAATTTTCAGTCTATGGGTATTAATTCATATCTATACGATAAAAATGATGCAAACACATAATTGATTAGATAATAACCTTAAATACTTCATTTGCAATCATCTATTTGTTTCTCGTTAAAATACTGAGTAAGATATAGAAAAGGGGAGAAGTTCGGTTTTTATTGCATATATCGACGTTTCAGCCGGATTAGAGCGGTTTTACGTTTACATCTTCCCTCCGTAATATAAACGGAAAATCAAGAACATATTAGTTAATTCTAATGAAAACACATTGTTTTTTATCATTTGTATTGGAAACAACATTGTCATATGTCTTTTCTTGGATCTAAATAATACGAAACCTCGCTCTATTATTTGGAGTTAAAATCCTCAAATATGGTTAAATAGTGACTTTTTTCACGTTTTTCATTTAGTTTGATAATACATAAATATATTCATTTTTACCAATATTTCGATTCTATTTCATGTAGTATCACGATATGTGATTTGGCCTTCAAATCTCAGAATTTCGCATAATATTGCATTTTAAGCAAGTTTTCTTGCATTTTGTTTCGTACGAAAAATCATCGAATTTAGCAATATTTTGACGTTTATCATCCTCTTTTCCTTTATGTAATTTAAACAAAATATCATCGAATTAGGCAATATTTTGCCGTTTTTCCACGTTTTTGTGAATTTTCAGTTTATGGGTATTAATTCATATATATATATATATACGATAAAAATGATGCAAACACATAATTGATTAGATAATAACCTTAAATTCTTCATTTTCAATCATCTATTTGTTTCTCGTTAAAATACTGAGTAAGATATAGAAAAGGGGAGAAGTTCGGTTTTTATTGCATATATCGACGTTTCAGCCGGATTAGAGCGGTTTTACGTGTACATCTTCCCTCGGTAATATAAACGGAAAATCAAGAACATATTAGTTAATTCTAATGAAAACACATTGTTTTTTTTCATTTGTATAGGAAACAACATTGTCAAATGTCTTTTCTTGGATCTAAATAATACGAAACCTCGCTCTATGATTTGAAGGTAAAATCCTCAAATATGGTAAAATTGTGACTTTTTCACGTTAATCATGTAGTTTGATATTACGCAAATATATTCATTTTTACCAATATTTCGATACTATTTGATGAAGTATTACGATATGTTATTTGGCCTTCATATCTCAGAATTTCGCATAATATTGCATTTTAAGCAAGTTCTCTTGCATTTTGTTTCGTACAGAATATCATCGAATTTAGCAATATTTTGACGTTTAACATCCCCTTTTCCTTTATGTGATTTAAACAAAATTTCATCGAATTAGGCAATATTTTGCCGTTTTTCCACGTTTATGTGAATTTTCAGTTTATTGGTATTAATTTATTATATATACGATAACAATGATGCAAACACATAATAATTATGATTAATGATTAAAATGATTAGATAATAACCTTAAATACTTCATTTTCAATCAACTATTTGTTTCTCGTTAAAATACTGAGTAAGATATTGAAGAGGGGAGAAGTTCGGTTTTTATTGCATATATCGACGTTTCAGCCGGATTAGAGCGGTTTTACGTGTACATCTTCCCTCGGTAATATAAACGGAAAATCAGGAACATTTTAGTTAATTCTAATGAAAACACATTGATTTTTATCATTTGTATCGGAAACAACATTGTCATATGTCTTTTCTTGGATCTAAATAATACGAAATCTCGCTCTATGATTTGAAGTTAAAATCCTCAAATATGGTTAAATAGTGACTTTTTCACGTTTTTCATGTAGTTTGATACTACGTAAATATATTCATTTTTACCAATATTTCGATTCTATTTCATGTAGTATCACGATATGTGATTTGGCCTTCAAATCTCAGAATTTCGCATAATATTGCATTTTAAGCAAGTTTTCTTCCATTTTGTTTCGTACGAAAAATCATCGAATTTAGCAATATTTTGACGTTTATCATCCCCTTTTCCTTTTTGTGATTTAAACAAAATATCATCGAATTAGGCAATATTTTGCCGTTTTTCCACGTTTTTGTGAATTTTAAGTCTATGGGTATTAATTCATATATATACGATAAAAATGATGCAAACACATAATTGATTAGATAATAACCTTAAATACTTAATTTTCAATCATCTATTTGTTTCTCGTTAAAATACTGAGTAGGATATTGAAATGGGGAGAAGTTCGGTTTTTATTGCATATATCGACGTTTCAGCCTGATTAGAACGGTTTTACGTGTACATCTTCCCTTGGTAATATAAACGGAAAATCAGGAACATTTTAGTTAATTCTAATGAAAACACATTGTTTTTTATCATTTGTATTGGAAACAACATTGTCATATGTCTTTTCTTGGATCTAAATAATACGAAACCTCGCTCTATGATTTGGAGTTAAAATCCTCAAATATGGTTAAATAGTGACTTTTTTCACGTTTTTCTTTTAGTTTGATACTACGTAAATATATTCATTGTTACCAATATTTCGAATCTATTTCATGTAGTATCACGATATGTGATTTGGCCTTCAAATCTCAGAATTTCGCATAATACTGCATTTTAAGGAAGTTTTCTTGCATTTTGTTTCGTACGAAAAATCATCGAATTTAGCAATATTTTGACGTTTATCATCCCCTTTTCCTTTATGTGATTTAAACAAAATATCAAAGAATTAGGCAATATTTTGCTGTTTTTCCACGTTTATGTGAATTTTCAGTTTATTGGTATTAATTCATTATATATACGATAAAAATGATGCAAACACATAATAATTATGATTAATGATTAAAATGATTAGATAATAACCTTAAATAATTGATTTTCAATCAACTATTTGTTTCTCATTAAAATACTGAGTAAGATATTAAAAAGGGGAGAAGTTCGGTTTTTATTGCATATATCGACGTTTCAGCCGGATTAGAGCGGTTTTAGGTGTACATCTTCCCTCGGTAATATAAACGAAAAATCAGGAACATTTTAGTTAATTCTAATGAAAACACATTGATTTTTATCATTTGTATTGGAAACAACATTGTCATATGTCTTTTCTTGAATCTAAATAATACGAAATCTCGCTCTATGATTTGAAGTTAAAATCCTCAAATATGGTTAAATAGTGAGTTTTTCACGTTTTTTATGTAGTTTGATACTACGTAAATATATTCATTTTTACCAATATTTCGATTCTATTTCATGTAGTATCACGATATGTGATTTGGCCTTCAAATCTCAGAATTTCGCATAATATTGCATTTTAAGGAAGTTTTCTTGCATTTTGTTTCGTACGAAAAATCATCGAATTTAGCAATTTTTTGACGTTTATCATCCCCCTTTTCCTTTATGTGATTTAAACAAAATATCAACGAATTAGGCAATATTTTGCTGTTTTTCCACGTTTTTGTGAATTTTCAGTCTATGGGTATTAATTCATATATATACGATAAAAATGATGCAAACACATAATTGATTAGATAATAACCTTAAATACTTCATTTTCAACCATCTATTTGTTTCTCGTTAAAATACTGAGTAAGATATAGAAAAGGGGAGAAGTTCGGTTTTTATTGCATATATCAACGTTTCAGCCGGATTAGAGCGGTTTTACGTGTACATCTTCCCTCGGTAATATAAACGGAAAATCAAGAACACTTTAGTTAATTCTAATGAAAACACATTGATTTTTGTCATTTGTATTGGAAACAACATTGTCATATGTCTTTTCTTGGATCTAAATAATACGAAACCTCGCTCTATGATTTGAAGTTAAAATCCTCAAATATGGTTAAATAGTGACTTTTTCACGTTTTTCATATAGTTTGATACTACGTAAACATTTTCATTTCAACCAATATTTCGATTCTATTTCATGTAGTATCACGATATGTGATTTGGCCTTCAAATCACAGAATTTCGCATAATATTGCATTTTAAGCAAGTTTTCTTGCATTTTGTTTCGTACGAAAAATCATCGAATTTAGCAATATTTTGACGTTTATCATCCCCTTTTCCTTTATGTAATTTAAACAAAATATCATCGAATTAGGCAATATTTTGCCGTTTTTCCACGTTTTTGTGAATTTTCACTCTATGGGTATTAATTCATATATATATACAATAAAAATGATGCAAACACATAATTAATTAGATAATAACTTTAAATCCTTCATTTTCAATCATCTATTTGTTTCTCGTTAAAATACTGAGTAAGATATTGAAAAGGGGAGAAGAACGGTTTTTATTACATATATCGACGTTTCAGCCGAATTAGAGCTGTTTTACGTGTACATCTTCCCTCGGTAATATAAACGGAAAATCAAGAACATTTTAGTTAATTCTAATGAAAACACATTGTTTTTTATCATTTGTATTGGAAACAACATTGTCAAATGTCTTTTCATGGATCTAAATAATACGAAACGTGGCTCTATGATTTGAAGGTAAAATCCTCAAATATGGTAAAATTGTTACTTTTTCACGTTAATCATGTAGTTTGATATTACGTAAATATATTCATTTTTACCAATATTTCGATACTATTTCATGTAGTATTACGATATGTTATTTGGCCTTCAAATCTCAGAATTTCGCATAATATTGCATTTTAAGCAAGTTCTCTTGCATTTTGTTTCGTACGGAATATCATCGAATTTAGCAATATTTTGACGTTTAACATCCCCTTTTCCTTTATGTGATTTAAACAAAATTTAATCGATTTAGGCAATATTTGGCCGTTTTTCCACGTTTATGTAAATTTTCAGTTTATTGGTATTAATTCATTATATATACGATAAAAATGATGCAAACACATAATAATTATGATTAATGATTAAAATGATTAAATAATAACCTTAAATACTTCATTTTCAATCAACTATTTGTTTCTCGCTAAAATACTGAGTAAGATATTGAAAAGGGGAAAAGTTCGGTTTTTATTGCATATATCGACGTTTCAGTCGGATTAGAGCGGTTTTACGTGTACATCTTCCCTCGGTAATATAAACGGAAAATCAAGAATATTTTAGTTAATTCTAATGAAAACACATTGTTTTTTATCATTTGTAGTGGAAACAACATTGTCATATGTCTTTTCTTGGATCTAAATAATACGAAACCTCGCTCTATGATTTGGAGTTAAAATCCTCAAATATGGTTAAATAGTGACTTTTTTCACGTTTTTCATTTAGTTTGATACTACGTAAATATATTCATTTTTACCAATATTTCGATACTATTTCATGTTGTATCACGATATGTGATTTGGCCTTCAAATCTCAGAATTTCGAATAAAATTGCATTTTAAGCAAGTTTTCTTGCATTTTGTTTCGTACGAAAAATCATCGAATTTAGCAATATTTTGACGTTTATCATCCCCTTTTCCTTTATGTTATTAAAAAAAAATATCATCGAATTAGGCAATATTCTGCCGTTTTTCCACGTTTATGTGAATTTTCAGTATATGGGTATTAATTCATATATATATACGATAAAAATGATGCAAACACATAATTGATTAGATAATAACCTTAAATCCTTTATTTTCAATCATCTATTTGTTTCTCGTTAAAATACTGAGTAAGATATTGAAAAGCGGAGAAGTTCGGTTTTTATTGCATATATCCACGTTTCAGCCGGATTAGAGCTGTTTTACGTGTACATCTTCCCTCGGTAATATAAACGGAAAATCAAGAACATTTTAGTTAATTCTAATGAAAACACATTGTTTTTTATCATTTGTATTGGAAACAACATTGTGAAATGTCTTTTCTTGGATCTAAATAATACGAAACCTCGCTCTATGATTTGAAGGTAAAATCCTCAAATATGGTAAAATTGTGACTTTTTCACGTTAATCATGTAGTTTGATATTACGTAAATATATTCATTTTTACCAATATTTCGATACTATTTCATGTAGTATTACGATATGTTATTTGGCCTTCAAATCTCAGAATTTCGCATAATATTGCATTTTTAGCAAGTTTTCTTGCATTTTGTTTCGTACGAAAAATCATCGAATTTAGCAATATTTTGACGTTTATCATCCCCTTTTCCTTTATGTGATTTAAACAAAATATCATCGAATTAGGCAATATTTTGCCGTTTTTCCACGTTTTTCTGAATTTTCAGTCTATGGGTATTAATTCATATATATACGATAAAAATGATGCAAACACATAATTGATTAGATAATAACCTTAAATACTTCATTTTCAATCATCTATTTGTTTCTCGTTAAAATACTGAGTTAGATATTGAAAAGGGGAGAAGTTCGGTTTTTATTGCATATATCGATGTTTCAGCCGGATTAGAGCGGTTTTACGTGTACATCTTCCCTCGGTAATATAAACGGAAAATCAAGAACATTTTAGTTAATTCTAATGAAAACACATTGTTTTTTATCATTTGTATTGGAAACAACAATGTCATATGTCTTTTCTTGAATCTAAATAATACGAAACCACGCTCTATGATTTGGAGTTAAAATCCTCATATATGGTTAAATAGTGACTTTTTTCACGTTTTTCATGTAGTTTGATACTACGTAAATATATTCATTTTTACCAATATTTCGAGACTATTTCATGTTGTATCACGATATCTGATTTGGCCTTCAAATCTCAGAATTTCGAATAAAATTGCATTTTAAGCAAGTTTTCTTGCATTTTGTTTCGTACGAAAAATCATCGAATTTAGCAATATTTTGACGTTTATCATCCCCTTTTCCTTTATGTAATTTAAACAAAATATCATCGAATTAGGCAATATTTTGCCGTTTTTCCACGTTTATGTAAATTTTCAGTTTATTGGTATTAATTCATTATATATACGATAAAAATGATACAAACACATAATAATTATGATTAATGATTAAAATGATTAGATAATAACCTTAAATACTTCATTTTCAATCATCTATTTGTTTCTCGTTAAAATACTGACTAAGATATTGAAAGGGGGAGAAGTTCGGTTTTTATTGCATATATCGACGTTTCAGCCGGATTAGAGCGGTTTTACGTGTACATCTTCCCTCGTTAATATAAACGGAAAATCAGGAACATTTTAGTTAATTCTAATGAAAACACATTGATTTTTATCATTTGTATTGGAAACAACATTGTCATATGTCTTTTCTTTGATCTAAATAATACGAAACCTCGCTCTATGATTTGGAGTTAAAATCCTCAAATATGGTTAAATAGTGACTTTTTTCACGTTAATCATGTAGTTTGATAGTACGTAAATATATTCATTTTTACCAATATTTCGATACTATTTCATATAGTATCACGATATGTGATTTGGCCTTCAAATCTCAGAATTTCACATAATATTGCATTTTAAGCAAGTTTTCTTGCATTTTGTTTCGTACGAAAAATCATCGAATTTAGCAATATTTTGACGTTAATCATCCCCTTTTCTTTTATGTGATTTAAACAAAATATCATCGAATTAGGCAATATTTTGCCGTTTTTCCACGTTTTTGTGAATTTTCAGTCTATGGGTATTAATTCATATATATACGATAAAAATGATGCAAATACATAATTGATAAGATAATAACCTTAAATACTTCATTTTCAATCATCTTTTTGTTTCTCGTTAAAATACTGAGTAAGATATTGAAAAGGGGAGAAGTTCGGTTTTTATTGCATATATCGACGTTTCAGCCGGATTAGAACGGTTTTACGTGTACATCTTCCCTCGGTAATATAAACGGAAAACTAAGAATATTTTAGTTAATTCTAATGAAAACACATTGTTTTTTATCATTTGTATTGGAAAGAACATTGTCATATGTCTTTTCTTGGATCTAAATAATACGAAACCTCGCTCTATGATTTGAAGGTAAAATCCTCAAATATGGTAAAATAGTGACTTTTTCACGTTAATCATGTAGTTTGATATTACGTAAATATATTAATTTTTACCAATATTTCGATACTATTTCATGTAGTATCACGATATGTGGTTTGGCCTTCAAATCTTTGAATTTCGCATAATATTGCATTTTAAGCAAGTTTTCTTGCATTTTGTTTCGTACGAAAAATCATCGAATTTAGCAATATTTTGACGTTTATCATCCCCTTTTCCTTTATGTGATTTAAACAAAATATCATCGAATTAGGTAATATTTTGCCGTTTTTCCACGTTTTTTGTGAATTTTCAGTCTATGGGTATTAATTCATATATATACGATAAAAATTATGCAAACACATAATTAATTAGATAATAACCTTAAATACTTCATTTTCAATCATCTATTTGTTTCTCGTTAAAATACTGAGTAAGATATTGAAAAGGGGAGAAGTTCGGTTTTTATTGCATATATCGACGTTTCAGCCGGATTAGAGCGGTTTTACGTGTACATCTTCCCTCGGTAATATAAACGGAAAATCAAGAACATTTTAGTTAATTCTAATGAAAACACATTGTTTTTTATCATTTGTATTGGAAACAACATTGTCATATGTCTTTTCTTGGATCTAAATAATACGAAACCTCGCTCTATGATTTGAAGTTAAAAACCTCAAATATGGTTAAATAGTGACTTTTTTCAGTTTTTTCATGTAGTTTAATACTACGTAAATATATTCATTTTTACCAATATTTCGATACTATTTGATGTAGTATTACGATATGTTATTTGGCCTTCAAATCTCAGAATTTCGCATAATATTGCATTTTAAGCAAGTTCTCTTGCATTTTGTTTCGTACGGAATATCATCGAATTTAGCAATATTTTGACGTTTAACATCCCCTTTTCCTTTATGTAATTTAAACAAAATTTCATCGAATTAGGCAATATTTTGCCGTTTTTCCACGTTTATGTGAATTTTCAGTTTATTGGTATTAATTCATTATATATACGATAAAAATGATGCAAACACATAATAATTATGATTAATGATTAAAATGATTAGATAATAACCTTAAATACTTCATTTTCAATCAACTATTTGTTTCTCGTTAAAATACTGAGTAAGATATTGAAGAGGGGAGAAGTTCGGTTTTTATTGCATATATCGACGTTTCAGCCGGATTAGAGCGGTTTTACGTGTACATCTTCCCTCGGTAATATAAACGGAAAATCAGGAACATTTTAGTTAATTCTAATGAAAACACATTGTTTTTTATCATTTGTATTGGAAACAACATTGTCAAATGTCTTTTCTTGGATCTAAATAATACGAAACCTCGTTCTATGATTTGAAGGTAAAATCCTCAAATATGGTAAAATTGTGACTTTTTCACGTTAATCATGTAGTTTGATATTACGTAAATATATTAATTTTTACCAATATTTCGATACTATTTCATGTAGTATTACGATATGTTATTTGGCCTTCAAATCTCAGAATTTCGCATAATATTGCATTTTAAGGAAGTTTTCTTGCATTTTGTTTCGTACGAAAAATCATCGAATTTAGCAATATTTTGACGTTTCTAATCCCCTTTACCTTTATGTGATTTAAACAAAATATCAACGAATTAGGCAATATTTTGCTGTTTTTCCACGTTGTTGTGAATTTTCAGTCTATGGGTATTATTTCATATATATACGATAAAAATGATGCAAACACATAATTGATTAGATAATAACCTTAAATACTTCATTTTCAATCATCTATTTGTTTCTCGTTAAAATACTGAGTTAGATATTGAAAAGGGGAGAAGTTCGGTTTTTATTGCATATATCGATGTTTCAGCCGGATTAGAGCGGTTTTACGTGTACATCTTCCCTCGGTAATATAAACGGAAAACCAAGAACATTTTAGTTAATTCTAATGAAAACACATTGTTTTTTATCATTTGTATTGGAAACAACATTGTGAAATGTCTTTTCTTGGATCTAAATAATACGAAACCTCGCTCTATGATTTGAAGGTAAAATCCTCAAATATGGTAAAATTGTGACTTTTTCACGTTAATCATGTTGTTTGATATTACGTAAATATATTCATTTTTACCAATATTTCGATACTATTTCATGTAGTATTACGATATGTTATTTGGCCTTCAAATCTCAGAATTTCGCATAATATTGCATTTTTAGCAAGTTTTCTTGCATTTTGTTTCGTACGAAAAATCATCGAATTTAGCAATATTTTGACGTTTATCATCCCCTTTTCCTTTATGTGATTTAAACAAAATATCATCGAATTAGGCAATATTTTGCCGTTTTTCCACGTTTTTGTGAATTTTCAGTCTATGGGTATTAATTCATATATATACGATAAAAATGATGCAAACACATAATTGATTAGATAATAACCTTAAATACTTCATTTTCAATAATCTATTTGTTTCTCGTTAAAATACTGAGTAAGATATTGAAAAGGGGAGAAGTTCGGTTTTTATTGCATATATGGACGTTTCAGCCGGATTAGAGCGGTTTTACGTGTACATCTTCCCTCGGTAATATAAACGAAAAATCAAGAACATTTTAGTTAATTCTAATGAAAACACATTGTTTTTTATCATTTGTATTGGAAACAACATTGTCATATGTCTTTTCTTGGATCTAAATAATACGAAACCTCGCTCTATGATTTGGAGTTAAAATCCTCAAATATGGTTAAATAGTGACTTTTTTCACGTTTTTCATGTAGTTTGATACTACGTAAATATATTCATTTTTACCAATATTTCGATTCCATTTCATGTAGTATCACGATATGTGATTTGGCCTTCAAATCTCAGAATTTCGCATAATATTGCATTTTAAGCAAGTTTTCTTGCATTTTGTTTCGTACGCAAAATCATCGAATTTAGCAATATTTTGACGTTTATCATCCCCTTTTCCTTTCTGTGATTTAAACAAAATATCATCGAATTAGGCAATATTTTGCCGTTATTCCACGTTTTTGTGAATTTTCAGTCTATGGGTATTAATTCATATATATACGATAAAAATGATGCAAATACATAATTGATAAGATAATAACCTTAAATACTTCATTTTCAATCATCTTTTTGTTTCTCGTTAAAATACTGAGTAAGATATTGAAAAGGGGAGAAGTTCGGTTTTTATTGCATATATCGACGTTTCAGCCGGATTAGAACGGTTTTACGTGAACATCTTCCCTCGGTAATATAAACGGAAAACTAAGAATATTTTAGTTAATTCTAATGAAAACACATTGTTTTTTATCATTTGTATTGGAAACAACATTGTCATATGTCTTTTCTTGGATCTAAATAATACGAAACCTCGCTCTATGATTTGAAGGTAAAATCCTCAAATATGGTAAAATAGTGACTTTTTTCACGTTTTTCATGTAGTTTGATACTACGTAAATATATTCATTTTTACCAATATTTCGATTCCATTTCATGTAGTATCACGATATGTGGTTTGGCCTTCAAATCTTTGAATTTCGCATAATATTGCATTTTAAGCAAGTTTTCTTGCATTTTGTTTCGTACGAAAAATCATCGAATTTAGCAATATTTTGACGTTTATCATCCCCTTTTCCTTTATGTGATTTAAACAAAATATCATCGAATTAGGCAATATTTTCCCGTTTTTCCACGTGTTTTGTGAATTTTCAGTCTATGGGTATTAATTCATATATATACGATAAAAATTATGCAAACACATAATTAATTAGATAATAACCTTAAATACTTCATTTTCAATCATCTATTTGTTTCTCGTTAAAATACTGAGTAAGATATTGAAAAGGGGAGAAGTTCGGTTTTTATTGCATATATCGACGTTTCAGCCGGATTAGAGCGGTTTTACGTGTACATCTTCCCTCGGTAATATAAACGGAAAATCAAGAACATTTCAGTTAATTCTAATGAAAACACATTGATTTTTATCATTTGTATTGGAAACAACATTGTCATATGTCTTTTCTTGGATCTAAATAATACGAAACCTCGCTCTATGATTTGAAGTTAAAAACCTCAAATATGGTTAAATAGTGACTTTTTTCAGGTGTTTCATGTAGTTTAATACTACGTAAATATATTCATTTTTACCAATATTTCGATACTATTTGATGTAGTATTACGATATGTTATTTGGCCTTCAAATCTCAGAATTTCGCATAATATTGCATTTTAAGCAAGTTCTCTTGCATTTTGTTTCGTACGGAATATCATCGAATTTAGCAATATTTTGACGTTTAACATCCCCTTTTCCTTTATGTAATTTAAACAAAATTTCATCGAATTAGGCAATATTTTGCCGTTTTTCCACGTTTATGTGAATTTTCAGTTTATTGGTATTAATTCATTATATATACGATAAAAATGATGCAAACACATAATAATTATGATTAATGATTAAAATGATTAGATAATAACCTTAAATACTTCATTTTCAATCAACTATTTGTTTCTCGTTAAAATACTGAGTAAGATATTGAAGAGGGGAGAAGTTCGGTTTTTATTGCATATATCGACGTTTCAGCCGGATTAGAGCGGTTTTACGTGTACATCTTCCCTCGGTAATATAAACGGAAAATCAGGAACATTTTAGTTAATTCTAATGAAAACACATTGATTTTTATCATTTGTATTGGAAACAACATTGTCATATGTCTTTTCTTGGATCTAAATAATACGAAATCTCGCTCTATGATTTGAAGTTAAAATCGTCAAATATTTTTAAATAGTGACTTTTTCACGTTTTTCATGTAGTTTGATACTACGTAAATATATTCATTTTTACCAATATTTCGATACTATTTGATGTAGTATTACGATATGTTATTTGGCCTTCAAATCTCAGAATTTCGCAAAATATTGCATTTTAAGCAAGTTTTCTTGCATTTTGTTTCGTACGAAAAATCATCGAATTTAGCAATATTTTGACGTTTATCATCCCCTTTTCCTTTATGTGATTTAAACAAAATATCATCGAATTAGGCAATATTTTGCCGTTTTTCCACGTTTTTGTGAATTTTCAGTCTATGGGTATTAATTCATATATATACGATAAAAATTATGCAAACATATAATTGATTAGATAATAACCTCAAATACTTCATTTTCAATCATCTATTTGTTTCTCGTTAAAATACTGAGTAAGATATTGAAAAGTTTAGAAGTTCGGTTTTTATTGCATATATCGACGTTTCAGCCGGATTAGAGCGGTTTTACGTGTACATCTTCCCTCGGTAATATAAACGGAAAATCAAGAACATTTTAGTTAATTCTAATGAAAACACATTGTTTTTTATCATATGTATTGGAAACAACATTGTCAAATGTCTTTTCTTGGATCTAAATAATACGAAACCTCGCTCTATGATTTGAAGGAAAAATCCTCAAATATGGTTAAATAGTGACTTTTTTCATGTTTTTCTTTTAGTTTGATACTACGTAAATATATTCATTGTTACCAATATTTCGATTCTATTTCATGTAGTATCACGATATGTGATTTGGCCTTCAAATCTCAGAATTTCGCATAATACTGCATTTTAAGGAAGTTTTCTTGCATTTTGTTTCGTACGAAAAATCATCGAATTTAGCAATATTTTGACGTTTATCATCCCCTTTTCCTTTATGTGATTTAAACAAAATATCAACGAATTAGGCAATATTTTGCTGTTTTTCCACGTTTTTGTGAATTTTCAGTCTATGGGTATTAATTCATATATATATACGATAAAAATGATGCAAACACATAATTGATTAGATAATAACCTTAAATTCTTCATTTTCAATCATCTATTTGTTTCTCGTTAAAATACTGAGTAAGATATAAAAAAGGGGAGAAGTTCGGTTTTTATTGCATATATCGACGTTTCAGCCGGATTAGAGCGGTTTTACGTGTACATCTTCCCTCGGTAATATAAACGGAAAATCAAGAACATATTAGTTAATTCTAATGAAAACACATTGATTTTTATCATTTGTATTGGAAACAACATTGTCATATGTCTTTTCTTGGATGTAAATAATACGAAATCTCGCTCTATGATTTGAAGTTAAAATCCTCAAATATGGTAAAATTGTGACTTTTTCACGTTAATCATGTAGTTTGATATTACGTAAATATATTCATTTTTACCAATATTTCGATACTATTTCATGTAGTATTAGGATATGTTATTTAGCCTTCAAATCTCAGAATTTCGCATAATATTGCATTTTAAGCAAGTTTTCTTGCATTTTGTTTCGTACGAAAAATCATCGAATTTAGCAATATTTTGACGTTTATCATCCCCTTTTCCTTTATGTGATTTAAACAAAATATCATCGAATTAGGCAATATTTTGTCGTTTTTCCACGTTTTTGTGAATTTTCAGTCTATGGGTATTAATTCATATCTATACGATAAAAATGATGCAAACACATAATTGATTAGATAATAACCTTAAATACTTCATTTTCATTCATCTATTTGTTTCTCGTTAAAATACTGAGTAAGATAAAGAAAAGGGGAGAAGTTCGGTTTTTATTGCATATATCGACGTTTCAGCCGGATTAGAGCGGTTTTACGTGTACATCTTCCCTCGGTAATATAAACGGAAAATCAAGAACATTTTAGTTAATTCTAATGAAAACACATTGTTTTTTATCATTTGTATTGGAAACAACATTGTCATATGTCTTTTCTTGGATCTAAATAATACGAAACCTCGCTCTACGATTTGGAGTTAAAATCCTCAAATATGGTTAAATAGTGACTTTTTTCACGTTTTTCATTTAGTTTGATACTACGTATATATATTCATTGTTACCAATATTTCGATTCTATTTCATGTAGTATCACGATATGTGATTTGGCCTTCAAATCTCAGAATTTCGCATAATATTGTATTTTAAGGAAGTTTTCTTGCATTTTGTTTCGTACGAAAAATCATCGAATTTAGCAATATTTTGACGTTTATCATCCCCTTTTCCTTTATGTGATTTAAACAAAATATCAACGAATTAGGCAATATTTTGCTGTTTTTCCACGTTTTTGTGAATTTTCAGTCTATGGGTATTAATTCATATATATACGATAAAAATGATGCAAACACATAATTGATTAGATAATAACCTTAAATCCTTCATTTTCAATCATCTATTTGTTTCTCGTTAAAATACTGAGCAAGATATTGAAAAGGGGAGAAGTTCGGTTTTTATTGCATATATCGACGTTTCAGCCGGATTAGAGCTGTTTTACGTGTACATCTTCCCTCGGTAATATAAACGGAAAATCAAGAACATTTTAGTTAATTCTAATGAAAACACATTGTTTTTTATCATTTGTATTGGAAACACCATTGTCAAATGTCTTTTCTTGGATCTAAATAATACGAAACCTCGCTCTATGATTTGAAGGTAAAATCCTCAAATATGGTAAAATTGTGACTTTTTCACGTTAATCATGTAGTTTGATATTACATAAATATATTCATTTTTACCAATATTTCGATACTATTTGATGTAGTATTACGATATGTTATTTGGCCTTCAAATCTCAGAATTTCGCATAATATTGCATTTTAAGCAAGTTCTCTTGCATTTTGTTTCGTACGGAATATCATCGAATTGAGCAATATTTTGACGTTTAACGTCCCCTTTTCCTTTATGTGATTTAAACAAAATTTTATCGAATTAGGCAATATTTTACCGTTTTTCCACGTTTATGTGAATTTTCAGTTTATTGGTATTAATTCATTATATATACGATAAAAATGATGCAAACACATAATAATTATGATTAATGATTAAAATGATTAGATAATAACCTTAAATACTTCATTTTCAATCAACTATTTGTTTCTCGTTAAAATACTGAGTAAGATATTGAAGAGGGGAGAAGTTCGGTTTTTATTGCATATATCGACGTTTCAGCCGGATTAGAGCGGTTTTACGTGTACATCTTCCCCCGGTAATATAAACGGAAAATCAGGAACATTTTAGTTAATTCTAATGAAAACACATTGATTTTTATCATTTGTATTGGAAACAACATTGTCATATGTCTTTTCTTGGATCTAAATAATACGAAATCTTGCTCTATGATTTGAAGTTAAAATCCTCAAATATGGTAAAATAGTGACTTTTTCACGTTTTTCATGTAGTTTGATACTACGTAAATATATTCATTTTTACCAATATTTCGATTCTATTTCATGTATCACGATATGTGATTTGGCATTCAAATCTCAGAATTTCGCATAATATTGCATTTTAAGCAAGTTTTCTTGCATTTTGTTTCGTACGAAAAATCATCGAATTTAGCAATATTTTGACGTTTATCATCCCCTTTTCCTTTATGTGATTTAAACAAAATATCATCGAATTAGGCAATATTTTGTCGTTTTTCCACGTTTTTGTGAATTTTCAGTCTATGGGTATTAATTCATATCTATACGATAAAAATGATGCAAACACATAATTGATTAGATAATAACCTTAAATACTTCATTTTCATTCATCTATTTGTTTCTCGTTAAAATACTGAGTAAGATAAAGAAAAGGGGAGAAGTTCGGTTTTTATTGCATATATCGACGTTTCAGCCGGATTAGAGCGGTTTTACGTGTACATCTTCCCTCGGTAATATAAACGGAAAATCAAGAACATTTTAGTTAATTCTAATGAAAACACATTGTTTTTTATCATTTGTATTGGAAACAACATTGTCATATGTCTTTTCTTGGATCTAAATAATACGAAACCTCGCTCTACGATTTGGAGTTAAAATCCTCAAATATGGTTAAATAGTGACTTTTTTCACGTTTTTCATTTAGTTTGATACTACGTATATATATTCATTGTTACCAATATTTCGATTCTATTTCATGTAGTATCACGATATGTGATTTGGCCTTCAAATCTCAGAATTTCGCATAATATTGTATTTTAAGGAAGTTTTCTTGCATTTTGTTTCGTACGAAAAATCATCGAATTTAGCAATATTTTGACGTTTATCATCCCCTTTTCCTTTATGTGATTTAAACAAAATATCAACGAATTAGGCAATATTTTGCTGTTTTTCCACGTTTTTGTGAATTTTCAGTCTATGGGTATTAATATATATATATACGATAAAAATGATGCAAACACATAATTGATTAGATAATAACCTTAAATCCTTCATTTTCAATCATCTATTTGTTTCTCGTTAAAATACTGAGCAAGATATTGAAAAGGGGAGAAGTTCGGTTTTTATTGCATATATCGACGTTTCAGCCGGATTAGAGCTGTTTTACGTGTACATCTTCCCTCGGTAATATAAACGGAAAATCAAGAACATTTTAGTTAATTCTAATGAAAACACATTGTTTTTTATCATTTGTATTGGAAACAACATTGTCAAATGTCTTTTCTTGGATCTAAATAATACGAAACCTCGCTCTATGATTTGAAGGTAAAATCCTCAAATATGGTAAAATTGTGACTTTTTCACGTTAATCATGTAGTTTGATATTACGTAAATATATTCATTTTTACCAATATTTCGATACTATTTGATGTAGTATTACGATATGTTATTTGGCCTTCAAATCTCAGAATTTCGCATAATATTGCATTTTAAGCAAGTTCTCTTGCATTTTGTTTCGTACGGAATATCATCGAATTGAGCAATATTTTGACGTTTAACGTCCCCTTTTCCTTTATGTGATTTAAACAAAATTTTATCGAATTAGGCAATATTTTACCGTTTTTCCACGTTTATGTGAATTTTCAGTTTATTGGTATTAATTCATTATATATACGATAAAAATGATGCAAACACATAATAATTATGATTAATGATTAAAATGATTAGATAATAACCTTAAATACTTCATTTTCAATCAACTATTTGTTTCTCGTTAAAATACTGAGTAAGATATTGAAGAGGGGAGAAGTTCGGTTTTTATTGCATATATCGACGTTTCAGCCGGATTAGAGCGGTTTTACGTGTACATCTTCCCTCGGTAATATAAACGGAAAATCAGGAACATTTTAGTTAATTCTAATGAAAACACATTGATTTTTATCATTTGTATTGGAAACAACATTGTCATATGTCTTTTCTTGGATCTAAATAATACGAAATCTCGCTCTATGATTTGAAGTTAAAATCCTCAAATATGGTTAAATAGTGACTTTTTCACGTTTTTCATGTAGTTTGATACTACGTAAATATATTCATTTTTACCAATATTTCGATTCTATTTCATGTAGTATCACGATATGTGATTTGGCCTTCAAATCTCAGAATTTCGCATAATATTGCATTTTAAGCAAGTTTTCTTGCATTTTGTTTCGTACGAAAAATAATCGAATTTAGCAATATTTTGACGTTTATCATCCCCTTTTCCTTTATGTGATTTAAACAAAATATCATCGAATTAGGCAATATTTTGCCGTTTTTCCACGTTTTTGTGAATTTTCAGTCTATGGGTATTAATTCATATATATACGATAAAAATGATGCAAACACATAATTGATTAGATAATAACCTTAAATACTTCATTTTCAATCATCTATTTGTTTCTCGTTAAAATACTGAGTAGGATATTGAAATGGGGAGAAGTTCGGTTTTTATTGCATATATCGACGTTTCAGCCTTATTAGAACGGTTTTACGTGTACATCTTCCCTTGGTAATATAAACGGAAAATCAGGAACATTTTAGTTAATTCTAATGAAAACACATTGTTTTTTATCATTTGTATTGGAAACAACATTGTCATATGTCTTTTCTTGGATCTAAATAATACGAAACCTCGCTCTATGATTTGAAGGTAAAATCCTCAAATATGGTAAAATAGTGATTTTTTCACTTTAATCATGTAGTTTGATATTACGTAAATATATTCATTTTTACCAATATTTAGATACTATTTCATGTAGTATCACGATATGTGATTTGGCCTTCAAATCTCAGAATTTCGCATAATATTGCATTTTAAGCAAGTTTTCTTGCATTTTGTTTCGTACGAAAAATCATCGAATTTAGCAATATTTTGACGTTTATCATGCCCTTTTCCTTTATGTAATTGAAACAAAATATCATCGAATTAAGCAATATTTTGCAGTTTTTCCACGTTTATGTGAATTTTCAGTTTATTGGTATTAATTCATTATATATATACGATAAAAATGATGCAAACACAAAATAATTATGATTAATGATTTAAAAGATTAGATAATAACCTTAAATACTTCATTTTCAATCAACTATTTGTTTCTCGTTAAAATACTGAGTAAGATATTGAAAAGTTGAGAAATTCGGTTTTTATTGCATATATCGACGTTTCAGCCGGATTAGAGCGGTTTTACGTGTACATCTTCCCTCGGTAATATAAACAGAAAATTAAGAACATATTAGTTAATTCTAATGAAAATACATTGTTTTTTATCATTTGTATTGGAAACAACATTGTCATATGTCTTTTCTTGGATCTAAATAATACGAAACCTCGCTCTATGATTTGGAGTTAAAATCTTCAAATATGGTTAAATAGTGACTTTTTTAACGTTTTTCATTTAGTTTGATACTACGTAAATATATTCATTTTTACCAATATTTCGATTCTATTTCATGTAGTATCACGATATGTGATTTGGCCTTCAAATCTCAGAATTTCGCATAATATTGCATTTTAAGCAAGTTTTCTTGCATTTTGTTTCGTACGAAAAATCATCGAATTTAGCAATATTTTGACGTTTATCATCCCCTTTTCCTTTATGTGATTTAAACAAAATATCATCGAATTAGGCAATATTTTGCCGTTTTTCCACGTTTTTGTGAATTTTCAGTCTATGGGTATTAATTCATATATATACGATAAAAATGATGCAAACACATAATTGATTAGATAATAACCTTAAATACTTCATTTTCAATCATCTATTTGTTTCTCGTTAAAATACTGAGCAGGATATTGAAATGGGGAGAAGTTCGGTTTTTATTACATATATCGACGTTTCAGCCTGATTAGAACGGTTTTACGTGTACATCTTCCCTTGGTAATATAAACGGAAAATCAGGAACATTTTAGTTAATTCTAATGAAAACACATTGTTTTTTATCATTTGTATTGGTAACAACATTGTCATGTCTTTTCTTGGATCTAAATAATACGAAACCTCGCTCTATGATTTGAAGGTAAAATCCTCAAATATGGTAAAATAGGTATTTTTTCACGTTAATCATGTAGTTTGATATTACGTAAATATATTCATTTTTACCAATATTTCGATACTATTTGATGTAGTATTACGATATGTTATTTGGCCTTCAAATCTCCGAATTTCGCATAATATTGCATTTTAAGCAAGTTCTCTTGCATTTTGTTTCGTACGGAATATCATCGAATTTAGCAATATTTTGACGTTTAACATCCCCTTTTCCTTTATGTGATTTAAACAAAATTTCATCGAATTAGGCAATATTTTGCCGTTTTTCCACGTTTATGTGAATTTTCAGTTTATTGGTATTAATTCATTAAATATACGATAAAAATGATGCAAACACATAATAATTATGATTAATGATTAAAATGATTAGATAATAACCTTAAATCCTTCACTTTCAATCATCTATTTGTTTCTCGTTAAAATACTGAGTAAGATATTGAAAAGGGGAGAAGTTCGGTTTTTATTGCATATATCGACGTTTCAGCCGGATTAGAGCGGTTTTACGTGTACATCTTCCCTCGGTAATATAAACGGAAAATCAGGAACATTTTAGTTAATTCTAATGAAAACACATTGATTTTTATCATTTGTATTGGAAACAACATTGTCATATGTCTTTTCTTGGATCTAAATAATACGAAACCTCGCTCTATGATTTGGAGTTAAAATCCTCAAATATGGTTAAATAGTGACTTTTTCACGTTTTTCATTTAGTTTGATACTACGTAAATATATTCATTGTTACCAATATTTCGATTCTATTTCATGTAGTATCACGATATGTGATTTGGCCTTCAAATCTCAGAATTTCGCATAATATTGCATTTTAAGCAAGTTTTCTTGCATTTTGTTTCGTACGAAAAATAATCGAATTTAGCAATATTTTGGCGTTTATCATCCCCTTTTCCTTTATGTGATTTAAACAAAATATCATCGAATTAGGCAATATTTTGCCGTTTTTCCACGTTTTTGTGAGTTTTCAGTCTATGGGTATTAATTCATATATATACGATAAAAATGATGCAAACACATAATTGATTAGATAATAACCTTAAATACTTCATTTTCAATCATCTATTTGTTTCTCGTTAAAATACTGAGTAGGATATTGAAATGGGGAGAAGTTCGGTTTTTAAAGCATATATCGACGTTTCAGCCTTATTAGAACGGTTTTACGTGTACATCTTCCCTTGGTAATATAAACGGAAAACCAGGAACATTTTAGTTAATTCTAATGAAAACACATGGTTTTTTATCATTTGTATTGGAAACAACATTGTCATATGTCTTTTCTTGGATCTAAATAATACGAAACCTCGCTCTATGATTTGAAGGTAAAATCCTCAAATATGGTAAAATAGTGATTTTTTCACGTTAATCATGTAGTTTTATATTACGTAAATATATTCATTTTTACCAATATTTCGATACTATTTCATGTAGTATCACGATATGTGATTTGGCCTTCAAATCTCAGAATTTCGAATAATATTGCATTTTAAGCAAGTTTTCTTGCATTTTGTTTCGTACGAAAAATCATCGAATTTAGCAATATTTTGACGTTTATCATGCCCTTTTCCTTTATGTAATTTAAACAAAATATCATCGAATTAAGCAATATTTTGCAGTTTTTCCACGTTTATGTGAATTTTCAGTTTATTGGTATTAATTCATTATATATATACGATAAAAATGATGCAAACACAAAATAATTATGATTAATGATTAAAATGATTAGATAATAACCTTAAATACTTCATTTTCAATCAACTATTTGTTTCTCGTTAAAATACTGAGTAAGATATTGAAAAGTTGAGAAGTTCGGTTTTTATTGCATATATCGACGTTTCAGCCGGATTAGAGCGGTTTTACGTGTACATCTTCCCTCGGTAATATAAACAGAAAATCAAGAACATATTAGTTAATTCTAATGAAAACACATTGTTTTTTATCATTTGTATTGGAAACAACATTGTCATATGTCTTTTCTTGGATCTAAATAATACGAAACCTCGCTCTATGATTTGGAGTTAAAATCCTCAAATATGGTTAAATAGTGACTTTTTTCACGTTTTTCATTTAGTTTGATACTACGTAAATATATTCATTTTTACCAATATTTCGATTCTATTTCATGTAGTATCACGATATGTGATTTGGCCTTCAAATCTCAGAATTTCGCATAATATTGCATTTTAAGCAAGTTTTCGTGCATTTTGTTTCGTACAAAAAATCATCGAATTTAGCAATATTTTGACGTTTATCATCCTCTTTTCCTTTATGTAATTTAAACAAAATATCATCGAATTAGGCAATATTTTGCCGTTTTTCCACGTTTTTGTGAATTTTCAGTCTATGGGTATTAATTCATATATATATATACGATAAAAATGATGCAAACACATAATTGATTAGATAATAACCTTAAATCCTTCACTTTCAATCATCTATTTGTTTCTCGTTAAAATACTGAGTAAGATATTGAAAAGGGGAGAAGTTCGGTTTTTATTGCATATATCGACGTTTCAGCCGGATTAGAGCGGTTTTACGTGTACATCTTCCCTCGGTAATATAAACGGAAAATCAGGAACATTTTAGTGAATTCTAATGAAAACACATTGATTTTTATCATTTGTATTGGAAACAACATTGTCATATGTCTTTTCTTGGATCTAAATAATACGAAATCTCGCTCTATGATTTGATGTTAAAATCCTCAAATATGGTTAAATAGTGACTTTTTCACGTTTTTCATATAGTTTGATACTACGTAAATATATTCATTTTTACCAATATTTCGATTCTATTTCATGTAGTATCACGATATGTGATTTGGCCTTCAAATCTCAGAATTTCGCATAATATTGCATTTTAAGTAAGTTTTCTTGCATTTTGTTTCGTACGAAAAATCATCGAATTTAGCAATATTTTGACGTTTATCATGCCCTTTTCCTTTATGTAATTGAAACAAAATATCATCGAATTAAGCAATATTTTGCAGTTTTTCCACGTTTATGTGAATTTTCAGTTTATTGGTATTAATTCATTATATATATACGATAAAAATGATGCAAACACAAAATAATTATGATTAATGATTTAAAAGATTAGATAATAACCTTAAATACTTCATTTTCAATCAACTATTTGTTTCTCGTTAAAATACTGAGTAAGATATTGAAAAGTTGAGAAATTCGGTTTTTATTGCATATATCGACGTTTCAGCCGGATTAGAGCGGTTTTACGTGTACATCTTCCCTCGGTAATATAAACAGAAAATTAAGAACATATTAGTTAATTCTAATGAAAATACATTGTTTTTTATCATTTGTATTGGAAACAACATTGTCATATGTCTTTTCTTGGATCTAAATAATACGAAACCTCGCTCTATGATTTGGAGTTAAAATCTTCAAATATGGTTAAATAGTGACTTTTTTAACGTTTTTCATTTAGTTTGATACTACGTAAATATATTCATTTTTACCAATATTTCGATTCTATTTCATGTAGTATCACGATATGTGATTTGGCCTTCAAATCTCAGAATTTCGCATAATATTGCATTTTAAGCAAGTTTTCTTGCATTTTGTTTCGTACGGAATATCATCGAATTTAGCAATATTTTGACGTTTATCATCCCCTTTTCCTTTATGTGATTTAAACAAAATATCATCGAATTAGGCAATATTTTGCCGTTTTTCCACGTTTTTGTGAATTTTCAGTCTATGGGTATTAATTCATATATATACGATAAAAATGATGCAAACACATAATTGATTAGATAATAACCTTAAATACTTCATTTTCAATCATCTATTTGTTTCTCGTTAAAATACTGAGCAGGATATTGAAATGGGGAGAAGTTCGGTTTTTATTACATATATCGACGTTTCAGCCTGATTAGAACGGTTTTACGTGTACATCTTCCCTTGGTAATATAAACGGAAAATCAGGAACATTTTAGTTAATTCTAATGAAAACACATTGTTTTTTATCATTTGTATTGGTAACAACATTGTCATGTCTTTTCTTGGATCTAAATAATACGAAACCTCGCTCTATGATTTGAAGGTAAAATCCTCAAATATGGTAAAATAGGTATTTTTTCACGTTAATCATGTAGTTTGATATTACGTAAATATATTCATTTTTACCAATATTTCGATACTATTTGATGTAGTATTACGATATGTTATTTGGCCTTCAAATCTCCGAATTTCGCATAATATTGCATTTTAAGCAAGTTCTCTTGCATTTTGTTTCGTACGGAATATCATCGAATTTAGCAATATTTTGACGTTTAACATCCCCTTTTCCTTTATGTGATTTAAACAAAATTTCATCGAATTAGGCAATATTTTGCCGTTTTTCCACGTTTATGTGAATTTTCAGTTTATTGGTATTAATTCATTAAATATACGATAAAAATGATGCAAACACATAATAATTATGATTAATGATTAAAATGATTAGATAATAACCTTAAATCCTTCACTTTCAATCATCTATTTGTTTCTCGTTAAAATACTGAGTAAGATATTGAAAAGGGGAGAAGTTCGGTTTTTATTGCATATATCGACGTTTCAGCCGGATTAGAGCGGTTTTACGTGTACATCTTCCCTCGGTAATATAAACGGAAAATCAGGAACATTTTAGTTAATTCTAATGAAAACACATTGATTTTTATCATTTGTATTGGAAACAACATTGTCATATGTCTTTTCTTGGATCTAAATAATACGAAACCTCGCTCTATGATTTGGAGTTAAAATCCTCAAATATGGTTAAATAGTGACTTTTTCACGTTTTTCATTTAGTTTGATACTACGTAAATATATTCATTGTTACCAATATTTCGATTCTATTTCATGTAGTATCACGATATGTGATTTGGCCTTCAAATCTCAGAATTTCGCATAATATTGCATTTTAAGCAAGTTTTCTTGCATTTTGTTTCGTACGAAAAATAATCGAATTTAGCAATATTTTGGCGTTTATCATCCCCTTTTCCTTTATGTGATTTAAACAAAATATCATCGAATTAGGCAATATTTTGCCGTTTTTCCACGTTTTTGTGAGTTTTCAGTCTATGGGTATTAATTCATATATATACGATAAAAATGATGCAAACACATAATTGATTAGATAATAACCTTAAATACTTCATTTTCAATCATCTATTTGTTTCTCGTTAAAATACTGAGTAGGATATTGAAATGGGGAGAAGTTCGGTTTTTAAAGCATATATCGACGTTTCAGCCTTATTAGAACGGTTTTACGTGTACATCTTCCCTTGGTAATATAAACGGAAAACCAGGAACATTTTAGTTAATTCTAATGAAAACACATGGTTTTTTATCATTTGTATTGGAAACAACATTGTCATATGTCTTTTCTTGGATCTAAATAATACGAAACCTCGCTCTATGATTTGAAGGTAAAATCCTCAAATATGGTAAAATAGTGATTTTTTCACGTTAATCATGTAGTTTTATATTACGTAAATATATTCATTTTTACCAATATTTCGATACTATTTCATGTAGTATCACGATATGTGATTTGGCCTTCAAATCTCAGAATTTCGAATAATATTGCATTTTAAGCAAGTTTTCTTGCATTTTGTTTCGTACGAAAAATCATCGAATTTAGCAATATTTTGACGTTTATCATGCCCTTTTCCTTTATGTAATTTAAACAAAATATCATCGAATTAAGCAATATTTTGCAGTTTTTCCACGTTTATGTGAATTTTCAGTTTATTGGTATTAATTCATTATATATATACGATAAAAATGATGCAAACACAAAATAATTATGATTAATGATTAAAATGATTAGATAATAACCTTAAATACTTCATTTTCAATCAACTATTTGTTTCTCGTTAAAATACTGAGTAAGATATTGAAAAGTTGAGAAGTTCGGTTTTTATTGCATATATCGACGTTTCAGCCGGATTAGAGCGGTTTTACGTGTACATCTTCCCTCGGTAATATAAACAGAAAATCAAGAACATATTAGTTAATTCTAATGAAAACACATTGTTTTTTATCATTTGTATTGGAAACAACATTGTCATATGTCTTTTCTTGGATCTAAATAATACGAAACCTCGCTCTATGATTTGGAGTTAAAATCCTCAAATATGGTTAAATAGTGACTTTTTTCACGTTTTTCATTTAGTTTGATACTACGTAAATATATTCATTTTTACCAATATTTCGATTCTATTTCATGTAGTATCACGATATGTGATTTGGCCTTCAAATCTCAGAATTTCGCATAATATTGCATTTTAAGCAAGTTTTCGTGCATTTTGTTTCGTACGAAAAATCATCGAATTTAGCAATATTTTGACGTTTATCATCCTCTTTTCCTTTATGTAATTTAAACAAAATATCATCGAATTAGGCAATATTTTGCCGTTTTTCCACGTTTTTGTGAATTTTCAGTCTATGGGTATTAATTCATATATATATATACGATAAAAATGATGCAAACACATAATTGATTAGATAATAACCTTAAATCCTTCACTTTCAATCATCTATTTGTTTCTCGTTAAAATACTGAGTAAGATATTGAAAAGGGGAGAAGTTCGGTTTTTATTGCATATATCGACGTTTCAGCCGGATTAGAGCGGTTTTACGTGTACATCTTCCCTCGGTAATATAAACGGAAAATCAGGAACATTTTAGTTAATTCTAATGAAAACACATTGATTTTTATCATTTGTATTGGAAACAACATTGTCATATGTCTTTTCTTGGATCTAAATAATACGAAATCTCGCTCTATGATTTGATGTTAAAATCCTCAAATATGGTTAAATAGTGACTTTTTCACGTTTTTCATATAGTTTGATACTACGTAAATATATTCATTTTTACCAATATTTCGATTCTATTTCATGTAGTATCACGATATGTGATTTGGCCTTCAAATCTCAGAATTTCGCATAATATTGCATTTTAAGTAAGTTTTCTTGCATTTTGTTTCGTACGAAAAATCATCGAATTTAGCAATATTTTGACGTTTATCATGCCCTTTTCCTTTATGTAATTGAAACAAAATATCATCGAATTAAGCAATATTTTGCAGTTTTTCCACGTTTATGTGAATTTTCAGTTTATTGGTATTAATTCATTATATATATACGATAAAAATGATGCAAACACAAAATAATTATGATTAATGATTTAAAAGATTAGATAATAACCTTAAATACTTCATTTTCAATCAACTATTTGTTTCTCGTTAAAATACTGAGTAAGATATTGAAAAGTTGAGAAATTCGGTTTTTATTGCATATATCGACGTTTCAGCCGGATTAGAGCGGTTTTACGTGTACATCTTCCCTCGGTAATATAAACAGAAAATTAAGAACATATTAGTTAATTCTAATGAAAATACATTGTTTTTTATCATTTGTATTGGAAACAACATTGTCATATGTCTTTTCTTGGATCTAAATAATACGAAACCTCGCTCTATGATTTGGAGTTAAAATCTTCAAATATGGTTAAATAGTGACTTTTTTAACGTTTTTCATTTAGTTTGATACTACGTAAATATATTCATTTTTACCAATATTTCGATTCTATTTCATGTAGTATCACGATATGTGATTTGGCCTTCAAATCTCAGAATTTCGCATAATATTGCATTTTATGCAAGTTTTCTTGCATTTTGTTTCGTACGAAAAATCATCGAATTTAGCAATATTTTGACGTTTATCATCCCCTTTTCCTTTATGTGATTTAAACAAAATATCATCGAATTAGGCAATATTTTGCCGTTTTTCCACGTTTTTGTGAATTTTCAGTCTATGGGTATTAATTCATATATATACGATAAAAATGATGCAAACACATAATTGATTAGATAATAACCTTAAATACTTCATTTTCAATCATCTATTTGTTTCTCGTTAAAATACTGAGCAGGATATTGAAATGGGGAGAAGTTCGGTTTTTATTACATATATCGACGTTTCAGCCTGATTAGAACGGTTTTACGTGTACATCTTCCCTTGGTAATATAAACGGAAAATCAGGAACATTTTAGTTAATTCTAATGAAAACACATTGTTTTTTATCATTTGTATTGGTAACAACATTGTCATGTCTTTTCTTGGATCTAAATAATACGAAACCTCGCTCTATGATTTGAAGGTAAAATCCTCAAATATGGTAAAATAGGTATTTTTTCACGTTAATCATGTAGTTTGATATTACGTAAATATATTCATTTTTACCAATATTTCGATACTATTTGATGTAGTATTACGATATGTTATTTGGCCTTCAAATCTCCGAATTTCGCATAATATTGCATTTTAAGCAAGTTCTCTTGCATTTTGTTTCGTACGGAATATCATCGAATTTAGCAATATTTTGACGTTTAACATCCCCTTTTCCTTTATGAGATTTAAACAAAATATCATCGAATTAGGCAATATTTTGTCGTTTTCCACGTTTTTGTGAATTTTCAGTCTATGGGTATTAATTCATATCTATACGATAAAAATGATGCAAACACATAATTGATTAGATAATAACCTTAAATACTTCATTTTCAATCATCTATTTGTTTCTCGTTAAAATACTGAGTAAGATATAGAAAAGGGGAGAAGTTCGGTTTTTATTGCATATATCGACGTTTCAGCCGGATTAGAGCGGTTTTACGTGTACATCTTCCCTCGGTAATATAAACGGAAAATCAAAAACATTTTAGTTAATTCTAATGAAAACACATTGTTTTTTATCATTTGTATTGGAAACAACATTGTCATATGTCTTTTCTTGGATCTAAATAATACGAAACCTCGCTCTATGATTTGGAGTTAAAATCCTCAAATATGGTTAAATAGTGACTTTTTCACGTTTTTCATTTAGTTTGATACTACGTAAATATATTCATTGTTACCAATATTTCGATTCTATTTCATGTAGTATCACGATATGTGATTTGGCCTTCAAATCTCAGAATTTCGCATAATATTGCATTTTAAGCAAGTTTTCTTGCATTTTGTTTCATACGAAAAATAATCGAATTTAGCAATATTTTGACGTTTATCATCCCCTTTTCCTTTATGTGATTTAAACAAAATATCATCGAATTAGGCAATATTTTGCCGTTTTTCCACGTTTTTGTGAATTTTCAGTCTATGGGTATTAATTCATATATATACGATAAAAATGATGCAAACACATAATTGATTAGATAATAACCTTAAATACTTCATTTTCAATCATCTATTTGTTTCTCGTTAAAATACTGAGTAGGATATTGAAATGGGGAGAAGTTCGGTTTTTATTGCATATATCGACGTTTCAGCCTTATTAGAACGGTTTTACGTGTACATCTTCCCTTGGTAATATAAACGGAAAATCAGGAACATTTTAGTTAATTCTAATGAAAACACATTGTTTTTTATCATTTGTATTGGAAACAACATTGTCATATGTCTTTTCTTGGATCTAAATAATACGAAACCTCGCTCTATGATTTGAAGGTAAAATCCTCAAATATGGTAAAATAGTGATTTTTTCACGTTAATCATGTAGTTTTATATTACGTAAATATATTCATTTTTACCAATATTTCGATACTATTTCATGTAGTATCACGATATGTGATTTGGCCTTCAAATCTCAGAATTTCGCATAATATTGCATTTTAAGCAAGTTTTCTTGCATTTTGTTTCGTACGAAAAATCATCGAATTTAGCAATATTTTGACGTTTATCATGCCCTTTTCCTTTATGTGATTTAAACAAAATATCATCGAATTAGGCAATATTTTGCCGTTTTTCCACGTTTATGTGAATTTTCAGTTTATTGGTATTAATTCATTATATATACGATAAAAATGATGCAAACACATAATAATTATGATTAATGATTAAAATGATTAGATAATAACCTTAAATACTTCATTTTCAATCAACTATTTGTTTCTCGTTAAAATACTGAGAAAGATATTGAAAAGGGGAGAAGTTCGGTTTTTATTGCATATATCGACGTTTCAGCCGGATTAGAGCGGTTTTACGTGTACATCTTCCCTCGGTAATATAAACGGAAAATCAAGAACATTTTAGTTAATTCTAATGAAAACACATTGATTTTTATCATTTGTATTGGAAACAACATTGTCATATGTCTTTTCTTGGATCTAAATAATACGAAACCTCGCTCTATGATTTGGAGTTAAAATCCTCAAATATGGTTAAATAGTGACTTTTTTCACGTTTTTCATTTAGTTTGATACTATGTAAATATATTCATTTTTACCAATATTTCGATTCTATTTCATGTAGTATCACGATATATGATTTGGCCTTCAAATCTCAGAATTTCGCATAATATTGCATTTTAAGCAAGTTTTCTTGCATTTTGTTTCATACGAAAAATAATCGAATTTAGCAATATTTTGACGTTTATCATCCCCTTTTCCTTTATGTGATTTAAACAAAATATCATCGAATTAGGCAATATTTTGCCGTTTTTCCACGTTTTTGTGAATTTTCAGTCTATGGGTATTAATTCATATATATATATATGCGATAAAAATGATGCAAACACATAATTGATTAGATAATAACCTTAAATCCTTCATTTTCAATCATCTATTTGTTTCTCGTTAAAATACTGAGTAAGATATAGAAAAGGGGAGAAGTTCGGTTTTTATTGCATATATCGACGTTTCAGCCGGATTAGAGCGGTTTTACGTGTACATCTTCCCTCGGTAATATAAACGGAAAATCAAGAACATTTTAGTTAATTCTAATGAAAACACATTATTTTTTATCATTTGTATTGGAAACAACATTGTCAAATGTCTTTTCTTGGATCTAAATAATACGAAACCTCGCTCTATGATTTGAAGGTAAAATCCTCAAATATGGTAAAATTGTGACTTTTTCACGTTAATCATGTAGTTTGATATTACGCAAATATATTCATTTTTACCAATATTTCGATACTATTTGATGAAGTATTACGATATGTTATTTGGCCTTCAAATCTCAGAATTTCGCATAATATTGTATTTTAAGCAAGTTCTCTTGCATTTTGTTTCGTACGGAATATCATCGAATTTAGCAATATTTTGACGTTTAACATCCCCTTTTCCTTTATGTGATTTAAACAAAATTTCATCGAATTAGGCAATATTTTGCCGTTTTTCCACGTTTATGTGAATTTTCAGTTTATTGGTATTAATTTATTACATATACGATAACAATGATGCAAACACATAATAATTATGATTAATGATTAAAATGATTAGATAATAACCTTAAATACTTCATTTTCAATCAACTATTTGTTTCTCGTTAAAATACTGAGTAAGATATTGAAGAGGGGAGAATTTCGGTTTTTATTGCATATATCGACGTTTCAGCCGGATTAGAGCGGTTTTACGTGTACATCTTCCCTCGGTAATATAAACGGAAAATCAGGAACATTTTAGTTAATTCTAATGAAAACACATTGATTTTTATCATTTGTATTGGAAACAACATTGTCATATCTCTTTTCTTGGATCTAAATAATACGAAATCTCGCTCTATGATTTGAAGTTAAAATCCTCAAATATGGTTAAATAGTGACTTTTTCACGTTTTTCATGTAGTTTGATACTACGTAAATATATTCATTTTTACCAATATTTCGATTCTATTTCATGTAGTATCACGATATGTGATTTGACCTTCAAATCTCAGAATTTCGCATAATATTGCATATTAAGCAAGTTTTCTTCCATTTTGTTTCGTACGAAAAATCATCGAATTTAGCAATATTTTGACGTTTATCATCCCCTTTTCCTTTATGTGATTTAAACAAAATATCATCGAATTAGGCAATATTTTGCCGTTTTTCCACGTTTTTGTGAATTTACAGTCTATGGGTATTAATTCATATATATACGATAAAAATTATGCAAACATATAATTGATTAGATAATAACCTCAAATACTTCATTTTCAATCATCTATTTGTTTCTCGTTAAAATACTGAGTAAGATATTGAAAAGTTTAGAAGTTCGGTTTTTATTGCATATATCGACGTTTCAGCCGCATTAGAGCGGTTTTACGTTTACATCTTCCCTCGGTAATATAAACGGAAAATCAGGAACATTTTAGTTAATTCTAATGAAAACACATTGATTTTTATCATTTGTATTGGAAACATTATTGTCATATGTCTTTTCTTGGATCTAAATAATACGAAACCTCGCTCTATGATTTGAAGTAAAATTCCTCAAATATGGTTAAATAGTGACTTTTTTCACGTTTTTCATGTAGTTTGATACTACGTAAATATATTCATTTTAACCAATATTTCGATTCTATTTCATGTAGAATCACGATATGTGATTTGACCGTGAAATATCAGAATTTCGCAAAATATTGCATTTTAAGCAAGTTTTCTTGCATTTTGTTTCGTACGAAAAATCATCGAATTTAGCAATATTTTGACGTTTATCATCACCTTTTCCTTTATGTGATTTAAACAAAATATCACCGAATTAGGCAATATTTTGCCGTTTTTCCACGTTTTTGTGAATTTTCAGTCTATGGGTATTAATTCATATATATACGATAAAAATGATGCAAACACATAATTGATTAGATAATAACCTTAAATACTTCATTTTCAATCATCTATTTGTTTCTCGTTAAAATACTGAGTAGGATATTGAAATGGGGAGAAGTTCGGTTTTTATTGCATATATCGACGTTTCAGCCTGATTAGAACGGTTTTACGTGTACATCTTCCCTTGGTAATATAAACGGAAAATCAGGAACATTTTAGTTAATTCTAATGAAAACACATTGTTTTTTATCATTTGTATTGGAAACAACATTGTCATATGTCTTTTCTTGGATCTAAATAATACGAAACCTCGCTCTATGATTTGAAGGTAAAATCCTCAAATATGGTAAAATAGTGATTTTTTCACGTTAATCATGTAGTTTGATATTACGTCAATATACTCATTTTTACCAATATTTCGATACTATTTCATGTAGTATCACGATATGTGATTTGGCCTTCAAATTTCAGAATTTCGTATAATATTGCATTTTAAGCAAGTTTTCTTGCATTTTGTTTCGTACGAAAAATCATCGAATTTAGCAATATTTTGACGTTTATCATGCCCTTTTCCTTTATGTAATTTAAACAAAATATCATCGAATTAAGCAATATTTTGCAGTTTTTCCACGTTTATGTGAATTTTCAGTTTATTGGTATTAATTCATTATATATACGATAAAAATGATGCAAACACATAATAATTATGATTAATGATTAAAATGATTAGATAATAACCTTAAATACTTCATTTTCAATCAACTATTTGTTTCTCGTTAAAATACTGAGTAAGATATTAAAAAGTTGAGAAGTTCGGTTTTTATTGCATATATCGACGTTTCAGCCGGATTAGAGCGGTTTTACGTGTACACCTTCTCTCGGTAATATAAACGGAAAATCAGGAACATTTTAGTTAATTCTAATGAAAACACATTGATTTTTATCATTTGTATTGGAAACAACATTGTCATATGTCTTTTCTTGGATCTAAATAATACGAAACCTCGCGCGATGATTTGAAGTTAAAATCCTCAAATATGGTTAAATAGTGACTTTTTTCACGTTTTTCATGTAGTTTGATACTACGTAAATATATTCATTTTTACCAATATTTCGATTCTATTTCATGTAGTATCACGAGAAGTGATTTGGCCTTCAAATCTCAGCATTTCGCATAATATTGCATTTTAAGGAAGTTTTCTTGCATTTTGTTTCGTACGAAAAATCATTGAATTTAGCAATATTTTGACGTTTATCATCCCCTTTTCCTTTATGTGATTTAAACAAAATATCAACGAATTAGCAATATTTTGCTGTTTTTCCACGTTTTTGTGAATTTTCAGTCTATGGGTATTAATTCATATATATACGATAAAAATGATGCAAACACATAATTGATTAGATAATAACCTTAAATACTTCATTTTCAATCATCTATTTGTTTCTCGTTAAAATACTGAGTAAGATATAGAAAAGGGGAGAAGTTCGGTTTTTATTGCATATATCGACGTTTCAGCCGGATTAGAGCGGTTTTACGTGTACATCTTCCCTCGGTAATATAAACGGAAAATCAAGAACATTTTAGTTAATTCTAATGAAAACACATTGTTTTTTATCATATGTATTGGAAACAACATTGTCAAATGTCTTTTCTTGGATCTAAATAATACGAAACCTCGCTCTATGATTTGAAGGAAAAATCCTCAAATATGGTAAAATTGTGACTTTTTCACGTTAATCATGTAGGTTGATATTACGTAAATATATTCATTTTTACCAATATTTCGATACTATTTCATGTAGTATTAGGATATGTTATTTAGCCTTCAAATCTCAGAATTTCGCATAATATTGCAATTTAAGCAAGTTCTCTTGCATTTTGTTTCGTACGGAAAATCATCGAATTTAGCAATATTTTGACGTTTAACATCCCCTTTTCCTTTATGTGATTTAAACAAAATATCATCGAATTAGGCAATATTTTGCCGTTTTTCCACGTTTATGTGAATTTTCAGTTTATTGGTATTAATTCATTATATATACGATAAAAATGATGCAAACACATAATAATTATGATTAATGATTAAAATGATTAGATAATAACCTTAAATACTTCATTTTCAATCAACTATTTGTTTCTCGTTAAAATACTGAGAAAGATATTGAAAAGGGGAGAAGTTCGGTTTTTATTGCATATATCGACGTTTCAGCCGGATTAGAGCGGTTTTACGTGTACATCTTCCCTCGGTAATATAAACGGAAAATCAAGAACATTTTAGTTAATTCTAATGAAAACACATTGATTTTTATCATTTGTATTGGAAACAACATTGTCATATGTCTTTTCTTGGATCTAAATAATACGAAACCTCGCTCTATGATTTGGAGTTAAAATCCTCAAATATGGTTAAATAGTGACTTTTTCACGTTTTTCATGTAGTTTGATACTACGTAAATATATTCGTTTTTACCAATATTTCGATTCTATTTCATGTAGTATCACTATATGTGATTTGGCCTTCAAATCTCAGAATTTCGCATAATATTGCATTTTAAGCAAGTTTTCTTCCATTTTGTTTCGTACGAAAAATCATCGAATTTAGCAATATTTTGACGTTTATCATCCCCTTTTCCTTTATGTGATTTAAACAAAATATCATCGAATTAGGCAATATTTTGCCGTTTTTGCACGTTTTTGTGAATTTTCAGTCTATGGGTATTAATTCATATATATACGATAAAAATTTTGCAAACATATAATTGATTAGAAAATAACCTCAAATACTTCATTTTCAATCATCTATTTGTTTCTCGTTAAAATACTGAGTAAGATATTGAAAAGTTTAGAAGTTCGGTTTTTATTGCATATATCGACGTTTCAGCCGCATTAGAGCGGTTTTACGTGTACATCTTCCCTCGGTAATATAAACGGAAAATCAGGAACATTTTAGTTAATTCTAATGAAAACACATTGATTTTTATCATTTGTATTGGAAACATTATTGTCATATGTCTTTTCTTGGATCTAAATAATACGAAACCTCGATCTATGATTTGAAGTTAAAATCCTCAAATATGGTTAAATAGTGACTTTTTTCACGTTTTTCATGTAGTTTGATACTACGTAAATATATTCATTTTAACCAATATTTCGATTCTATTTCATGTAGAATCACGATATGTGATTTGACCGTCAAATATCAGAATTTCGCAAAATATTGCATTTTAAGTAAGTTTTCTTGCATTTTGTTTCGTATGAAAAATCATCGAATTTAGCAATATTTTGACGTTTATCATCACCTTTTCCTTTATGAGACTTAAACAAAATATCATCGAATTAGGCAATATTTTGCCGTTTTCCACGTTTTTGTGAATTTACAGTCTATGGGTATTAATTCATTTATATACGATAAAAATGATGCAAACACATAATAATTATGATTAATGATTAAAATGATTAGATAATAACCTTAAATACTTCATTTTCAATCAACTATTTGTTTCTCGTTAAAATACTGAGTAAGATATTGAAGAGGGGAGAAGTTCGGTTTTTATTGCATATATCGACGTTTCAGCCGGATTAGAGCGGTTTTACGTTTACATCTTCCCTCGGTAATATAAACGGAAAATCAGGAACATTTTAGTTAATTCTAATGAAAACACATTGATTTTTATCATTTGTATTGGAAACAACATTGTCATATGTCTTTTCTTGGATCTAAATAATAGGAAATCTCGCTCTATGATTTGAAGGTAAAATCCTCATATATGGTAAAATAGTGATTTTTTCACGTTAATCATGTAGTTTGATATTACGTAAATATATTCATTTTTACCAATATTTCGATACTATTTCATGTAGTATCACGATATGTGATTTGGCCTTCAAATCTCAGAATTTCGCATAATATTGCATTTTAAGCAAGTTTTCTTGCATTTTGTTTCGTACGAAAAATCATCGAATTTAGCAATATTTTGACGTTTATCATGCCCTTTTCCTTTATGTAATTTAAACAAAATATCATCGAATTAAGCAATATTTTGCAGTTTTTCCACGTTTATGTGAATTTTCAGTTTATTGGTATTAATTCATTATATATACGATAAAAATGATGCAAACACATAATAATTATGATTAATGATTAAAATGATTAGATAATAACCTTAAATACTTCATTTTCAATCAACTATTTGTTTCTCGTTAAAATACCGAGTAAGATATTAAAAAGTTGAGAAGTTCGGTTTTTATTGCATATATCGACGTTTCAGCCGGATTAGAGCGGTTTTACGTGTACATCTTCCCTCGGTAATATAAACGGAAAATCAGGAACATTTTAGTTAATTCTAATGAAAACACATTGATTTTTATCATTTGTATTGGAAACAACATTGTCATATGTCTTTTCTTGGATCTAAATAATACGAAACCTCGCGCTATGATTTGAAGTTAAAATCCTCAAATATGGTTAAATAGTGACTTTTTTCACGTTTTTCATGTAATTTGATACTACGTAAATATATTCATTTTTACCAATATTTCGATTCTATTTCATGTAGTATCACGATATGTGATTTGGCCTTCAAATCTCAGAATTTCGCATAATATTGCATTTTAAGGAAGTTTTCTTGCATTTTGTTTCTTACGAAAAATCATCGAATTTAGCAATATTTTGACGTTTATCATCCCCTTTTCCTTTATGTGATTTAAACAAAATATCATCGAATTAGGCAATATTTTGCCGTTTTTCCACGTTTTTGTGAATTTTCAGTCTATCGGTATTAATTCATATATATATACGATAAAAATGATGCAAACACATAATTGATTAGATAATAACCTTAAATCCTTCATTTTCAATCATCTATTTGTTTCTCGTTAAAATACTGAGTAAGATATTGAAAAGGGGAGAAGTTCGGTTTTTATTGCATATATCGACGTTTCAGCCTGATTAGAACGGTTTTACGTGTACATCTTCCCTTGGTAATATAAACGGAAAATCAGGAACATTTTAGTTAATTCTAATGAAAACACATTGTTTTTTATCATTTGTATTGGAAACAACATTGTCATATGTCTTTTCTTGGATCTAAATAATGCGAAACCTCGCTCTATGATTTGAAGGTAAAATCCTCAAATATGGTAAAATAGTGATTTTTTTCACGTTAATCATGTAGTTTGATATTACGTAAATATATTCATTTTTACCAATATTTCGATACTATTTCATGTAGTATCACGATATGTGATTTGGCCTTCAAATCTCAGAATTTCGCATAATATTGCATTTTAAGCAAGTTTTCTTGCATTTTGTTTCGTACGAAAAATCATCGAATTTATCAATATTTTGACGTTTATCATGCCCTTTTCCTTTATGTAATTTAAACAAAATATCATCGAATTAAGCAATATTTTGCAGTTTTTCCACGTTTATGTGAATTTTCAGTTTATTGGTATTAATTCATTATATATACGATAAAAATGATGCAAACACATAATAATTATGATTAATGAATAAAATGATTAGATAATAACCTTAAATACTTCATTTTCAATCAACTATTTGTTTCTCGTTAAAATACTGAGTAAGATATTGAAAAGGGGAGAAGTTCGGTTTTTATTGCATATATCGACGTTTCAGCCTGATTAGAACGGTTTTACGTGTACATCTTCCCTCGGTAATATAAACGGAAAATCAAGAACATTTTAGTTAATTCTAATGAAAACACATTGTTTTTTATCATTTGTATTGGAAACAACATTGTCAAATGTCTTTTCTTGGATCTAATTAATACGAAACCTCGCCCTATGATTTGAAGGTAAAATCCTCAAATATGGTAAAATTGTGACTTTTTCACGTTAATCATGTAGTTTGATATTACGTAAATATATTCATTTTTACCAATATTTCGATACTATTTGATGTAGTATTACGATATGTTATTTGGCCTTCAAATCTCAGAATTTCGCATAATATTGCATTTTAAGCAAGTTCTCTTGCATTTTGTTTCGTACGGAAAATCATCGAATTTAGCAATATTTTGACGTTTAACATCCCCTTTTCCTTTATGTGATTTAAACAAAATATCATCGAATTAGGCAATATTTTGCCGTTTTTCCACGTTTATGTGAATTTTCAGTTTATTGGTATTAATTCATTATATATACGGTAAAAATGATGCAAACACATAATAATTATGATTAATGATTAAAATGATTAGATAATAACCTTAAATACACCATTTTCAATCAACTATTTGTTTCTCGTTAAAATACTGAGTAAGATATTGAAAAGGGGAGAAATTCGGTTTTTATTGCATATATCGACGTTTCAGCCGGATTAGAGCGGTTTTACGTGTACATCTTCCCTCGGTAATATAAACGGAAAATCAGGAACATTTTAGTTAATTCTAATGAAAACACATTGATTTTTATCATTTGTATTGGAAACAACATTGTCATATGTCTTTTCTTGGATCTAAATAATACGAAACCTCGCTCTATGATTTGGAGTTAAAATCCTCAAATATGGTTAAATAGTGACTTTTTCACGTTTTTCATTTAGTTTGATACTATGTAAATATATTCATTTTTACCAATATTTCGATCCTATTTCATGTAGTATCACGATATGTGATTTGGCCTTCAAATCTCAGAATTTCGCAGAATATTGCATTTTAAGGAAGTTTTCTTGCATTTTGTTTCGTACGAAAAATCATCGAATTTAGCAATATTTTGACGTTTATCATCCCCTTTTCCTTTCTGTGATTTAAACAAAATATCAACGAATTATGCAATATTTTACTGTTTTTCCACGTTTTTGTGAATTTTCAGTCTATGGGTATTAATTCATATATATACGATAAAAATGATGCAAACACATAATTGATTAGATAATAACCTTAAATACTTAATTTTCAATCATCTATTTGTTTCTCGTTAAAATACTGAGTAAGATATAGAAAAGGGGAGAAGTTCGGTTTTTATTGCATATATCGACGTTTCAGCCGGATTAGAGCGGTTTTACGTGTACATCTTCCCTCGGTAATATAAACGGAAAATCAAGAACATATTAGTTAATTCTAATGAAAACACATTGTTTTTTAGCATTTGTATTGGAAACAACATTGTCATATGTCTTTTCTTGGATCTAAATAATACGAAACCTCGCTCTATGATTTGGAGTTAAAATCCTCAAATATGGTTAAATAGTGACTTTTTTCACGTTTTTTATATAGTTTGATACTACGTAAATATATTCATTTTTACCAATATTTCGATTCTATTTCATGTAGTATCACGATATGTGATTTGGCCTTCAAATCTCAGAATTTCGCATAATATTGCATTTTAAGGAAGTTTTCTTGCATTTTGTTTCGTACGAAAAATCATCGAATTTAGCAATATTTTGACGTTTATCATCCGCTTTTCCTTTATGTGATTTAAACAAAATATCATCGAATTAGGCAATATTTTGCCGTTTTTCCACGTTTTTGTGAATTTTCAGTCTATGGGTATTAATTCATATATATATAGACGATAAAAATGATGCAAACACACAATTGATTAGATAATAACCTTAAATCCTTCATTTTCAATCATCAATTTGTTTCTCGTTAAAATACTGAGTAAGATATTGAAAAGGGGAGATGTTCGGTTTTTATTGCATATATCGACGTTTCAGCCGGATTAGAGCTGTTTTACGTGTACATCTTCCCTCGGTAATATAAACGGAAAATCAAGAACATTTTAGTTAATTCTAATGAAAACACATTGTTTTTTATCATTTGTATTGGAAACAACATTGTCAAATGTCTTTTCTTGGATCTAATTAATACGAAACCTCGCCCTATGATTTGAAGGTAAAATCCTCAAATATGGTAAAATTGTGACTTTTTCACGTTAATCATGTAGTTTGATATTACGTAAATATATTCATTTTTACCAATATTGGAGTTAATATTGGAGTTTTTTTACCAATATTGGAGTATTTTTACCAATATTGGAGTAATGATGCATACTATTTGATGTAGTATTACGATATGTTATTTGGCCTTCAAATCTCAGAATTTCGCATAATATTGCATTTTAAGCAAGTTCTCTTGCATTTTGTTTCGTACGGAATATCATCGAATTTAGCAATATTTTGACGTTTAACATCCCCTTTTCCTTTATGTGATTTAAACAAAATTTCATCGAATAAGGCAATATTTTGCCGTTTTTCCACGTTTATGTGAATTTTCAGTTTATTGGTATTAATTCATTATATATACGATAAAAATGAT
This sequence comes from Procambarus clarkii, assembly GCF_040958095.1. NCBI lineage: Eukaryota > Metazoa > Arthropoda > Malacostraca > Decapoda > Cambaridae > Procambarus > Procambarus clarkii. The sequence goes on from NC_091222.1 coordinate 8,419,999, forward strand.
GCAAACACATAATAATTATGATTAATGATTAAAATGATTAGATAATAACCTTAAATACTTCATTTTCAATCAACTATTTGTTTCTCGTTAAAATACTGAGTAAGATATTGAAGAGGGGAGAAGTTCGGTTTTTATTGCATATGTCGACGTTTCAGCCGGATTAGAGCGGTTTTACGTTTACATCTTCCCTCGGTAATATAAACGGAAAATCAGAAACATTTTAGTTAATTCTAATGAAAACACATTGATTTTTATCATTTGTATTGGAAACAACATTGTCATATGTCTTTTCTTGGATCTAAATAATAGGAAATCTCGCTCTATGATTTGAAGGTAAAATCCTCATATATGGTAAAATAGTGATTTTTTCACGTTAATCATGTAGTTTGATATTACGTAAATATATTCATTTTTACCAATATTTCGATACTATTTCATGTAGTATCACGATATGTGATTTGGCCTTCAAATCTCAGAATTTCGAATAATATTGCATTTTAAGCAAGTTTTCTTGCATTTTGTTTCGTACGAAAAATAATCGAATTTAGCAATATTTTGACGTTTATCATGCCCTTTTCCTTTATGTAATTTAAACAAAATATCATCGAATTAAGCAATATTTTGCAGTTTTTCCACGTTTATGTGAATTTTCAGTTTATTGGTATTAATTCATTATTATACGATAAAAATGATGCAAACACATAATAATTATGATTAATGATTAAAATGATTAGATAATAACCTTAAATACTTCATTTTCAATCAACTATTTGTTTCTCGTTAAAATACCGAGTAAGATATTAAAAAGTTGAGAAGTTCGGTTTTTATTGCATATATCGACGTTTCAGCCGGATTAGAGCGGTTTTACGTGTACATCTTCCCTCGGTAATATAAACGGAAAATCAGGAACATTTTAGTTAATACTAATGAAAACACATTGATTTTTGTCATTTGTATTGGAAACAACATTGTCATATGTCTTTTCTTGGATCTAAATAATACGAAACCTCGCTCTATGATTTGAAGTTAAAATCCTCAAATATGGTTAAATAGTGACTTTTTCACGTTTTTCATGTAGTTTGATACTACGTAAACATTTTCATTTCAACCAATATTTCGATTCTATTTCAGGTAGAATCACGATATGTGATTTGGCCGTCATATATCAGAATTTCGCAAAATATTTCATTTTAAGCAAGTTTTCTTGCATTTTGTTTCGTACGAAAAATCATCGAATTTAGCAATATTTTGACGTTTATCATCCCCTTTTCCTTTATGTAATTTAAACAAAATATCATCGAATTAGGCAATATTTTGCAGTTTTTCCACGTTTATGTGAATTTTCAGTTTATTGGTATTAATTCATTATATATACGATAAAAATGATGCAAACACATAATAATTCTGATTAATGATTAAAATGATTAGATAATAACCTTAAATACTTCATTCACAATCAACTATTTGTTTCTCGTTAAAATACTGAGTAGGATATTAAAAAGTTGAGAACTTCGGTTTTTATTGCATATATCGACGTTTCAGCCGAATTAGAGCATTTTTACGTGTACATCTTCCCTCGGTAATATATACGGAAAATCAAGAACATTTTAGTTAATTCTAATGAAAACACATTGTTTTTTATCATTTGTATTGGAAACAACATTGTCAAATGTCTTTTCATGGATCTAAATAATACGAAACCTGGCTCTATGATTTGAAGGTAAAATCCTCAAATATGGTAAAATTGTGACTTTTTCACGTTAATCATGTAGTTTGATATTACGTAAATATATTCATTTTTACCAATATTTCGATACTATTTCATGTAGTATTACGATATGTTATTTGGCCTTCAAATCTCAGAATTTCGCATAATATTGCATTTTAAGCAAGTTTTCTTGCATTTTGTTTCGTACGAAAAATCATCGAATTTAGCAATATTTTGACGTTTATCATCCCCTTTTCCTTTATGTTATTTAAACAAAATATCATCGAATTAGGCAATATTTTGCCGTTTTTCCACGTTTTTCTGAATTTTCAGTCTATGGGTATTAATTCATATATATACGATAAAAATGATGCAAACACATAATTGATTAGATAATAACCTTAAATACTTCATTTTCAATCATCTATTTGTTTCTCGTTAAAATACTGAGTTAGATATTGAAAAGGGGAGAAGTTCGGTTTTTATTGCATATATCGACGTTTCAGCCGGATTAGAGCGGTTTTACGTGTACATCTTCCCTCGGTAATATAAACGGAAAATCAAGAACATTTTAGTTAATTCTAATGAAAACACATTGTTTTTTATCATTTGTATTGGAAACAACAATGTCATATGTCTTTTCTTGAATCTAAATAATACGAAACCACGCTCTATGATTTGGAGTTAAAATCCTCAAATATGGTTAAATAGTGACTTTTTTCATGTTTTTCATGTAGTTTGATACTACGTAAATATATTCATTTTTACCAATATTTCGATACTATTTCATGTTGTATCACGATATGTGATTTGGCCTTCAAATCTCAGAATTTCGCATAAAATTGCATTTTAAGCAAGTTTTCTTGCATTTTGTTTCGTACGAAAAATCATCGAATTTAGCAATATTTTGACGTTTATCATCCCCTTTTCCTTTATGTGATTTAAACAAAATATCATCGAATTAGGCAATATTTTGCCGTTTTTCCACGTTTTTGTGAATTTTTAGTCTATGGGTATTAATTCATATATATACAAATAAAAATGATGCAAACACATAATTGATTAGATAATAACCTTAAATACTTCATTTTCAATCATCTATTTGTTTCTCGTTAAAATACTGAGTAAGATATTGAAAAGTGGAGAAGTTCGTTTTTTTTTGCATATATCGACGTTTCAGCCGGATTAGAGCGGTTTTACGTGTACATCTTCCCTCGGTAATATAAACGGAAAATCAAGAACATTTTAGTTAATTCTAATGAAAACACATTGTTTTTTATCATTTGTATTGGAAACAACATTGGCATATGTCTTTTCTTGGATCTAAATAATACGAAACCTCGCTCTATGATTTGAAGGTAAAATCCTCAAATATGGTAAAATAGTGACTTTTTCACGTTAATCATGTAGTTTGATAGTACGTAAATATATTCATTTTTACCAATATTTCGATACTATTTCATGTAGTATCACGATATGTGATTTGGCCTTCAAATCTCAGAATTTCGCATAATATTGCATTTTAAGCAAGTTTTCTTGCGTTTTGTTTCGTACGAAAAATCATCGAATTTAGCAATATTTTGACGTATATCATCCCCTTTTCCTTTATGTAATTTAAACAAAATATCATCGAATTAGGCAATATTTTGCAGTTTTTCCACGTTTATATGAATTTTCAGTTTGTTGGTATTAATTCATTATATATACGATAAAAATGATGCAAACACATAATAATTATGATTAATGATTAAAATGATTAGATAATAACCTTAAATACTTCATTTTCAATCAACTATTTGTTTCTCGTTAAAATACTGAGTAAGTTATTGAAAAGTTGAGAAGTTCGGTTTTTATTGCATATATCGACGTTTCAGCCGGATTAGAGCGGTTTTACGTGTACATCTTCCCTCGTTAATATAAACGGAAAATCAGGAACATTTTAGTTAATTCTAATGAAAACACATTGATTTTTATCATTTGTATTGGAAACAACATTGTCATATGTCTTTTCTTGGATCTAAATAATACGAAACCTCGCTCTATGATTTGAAGTTAAAATCCTCAAATATGGTTAAATAGTGAATTTTTTCACGTTTTTCATGTAGTTTGATACTACGAAAATATATTCATTTTTACCAATATTTCGATTCTATTTCATATAGTATCACGATATGTGATTTGGCCTTCAAATCTCAGAATTTCGAATAATATTGCATTTTATGCAAGTTTTCTTGCATTTTGTTTCGTACGAAAAATCATCGAATTTAGCAATATTTTGACGTTTATCATCCCCTTTTCCTTTATGAGATTTAAACAAAATATCATCGAATTAGGCAATATTTTGCCGTTTTTCCACGTTTTTGTGAATTTTCAGTCTATGGGTATTAATTCATATACATACGATAAAAATGATGCAAACACATAATTGATTAGATAATAACTTTAAATACTTCATTTTCAATCATCTATTTGTTTCTCGTTAAAATACTGAGTAAGATATTGAAAAGGGGAGAAGTTCGGTTTTTATTGCATATATCGACGTTTCAGCCGGATTAGAGCGGTTTTACGTGTACATCTCTCCACTGTAATATAAATTGAAAATCAAGAACATTTTAGTTAATTCTAATGAAAACACATTGTTTTTTATCATTTGTATTGGAAACAACATTGTCATATGTCTTTTCTTGGATCTAAATAATACGAAACCTCGCTCTATGATTTGGAGTTAAAATCCTCAAATATGGTTAAATAGTGACTTTTTTCACGTTTTTCATGTAGTTTGATACTACGTAAATATATTCATTTTTACCAATATTTCGATTCTATTTCATGTAGTATCACGATATGTGATTTGGCCTTCAAATCTCAGAATTTCGCATAATATTGCATTTTAAGCAAGTTTTCTTGCATTTTGTTTCGTACGCAAAATCATCGAATTTAGCAATATTTTGACGTTTATCATCCCCTTTTCCTTTATGTGATTTAAACAAAATATCATCGAATTAGGCAATATTTTGCCGTTTTTCCACGTTTATATGAATTTTCAGTTTGTTGGTATTAATTCATTATATATACGATAAAAATGATGCAAACACATAATAATTATGATTAATGGTTAAAATGATTAGATAATAACCTTAAATACTTCATTTTCAATCAACTATTTGTTTCTCGTTAAAATACTGAGTAAGTTATTGAAAAGTTGAGAAGTTCGGTTTTTTTTGCATATATCGACGTTTCATCCGGATTAGAGCGGTTTTACGTGTACATCTTCCCTCGTTAATATAAACGGAAAATCAGGAACATTTTAGTTAATTCTAATGAAAACTCATTGATTTTTATCATTTGTATTGGAAACAACATTGTCATATGTCTTTTCTTGGATCTAAATAATACGAAACCTCGCTCTATGATTTGAAGTTAAAATCCTCAAATATGGTTAAATAGTGACTTTTTTCACGTTAATCATGTAGTTTGATAGTACGTAAATATATTCATTTTTACCAATATTTCGATACTATTTCATGTAGTATCACGATATGTGATTTGGCCTTCAAATCTCAGAATTTAGGATAATATTGCATTTTAAGCAAGTTTTCTGGCATTTTGTTTCGTACGAAAAATCATCGAATTTAGCAATATTTTGACGTTTATCATCCCCTTTTCCTTTATGTGATTTAAACAAAATATCATCGAATTAGGCAATATTTTGCCGTTTTTCCACGTTTTTGTGAATTTTCAGTCTATGGGTATTAATTCATATATATACGATAAAAATGATGCAAACACATAATTGATTAGATAATAACCTTAAATACTTCATTTTCAATCATCTATTTGTTTCTCGTTAAAATACTGAGTAAGATATTGAAAAGGGGAGAAGTTCGGTTTTTATTGCATATATGGACGTTTCAGCCGGATTAGAGCGGTTTTACGTGTACATCTTCCCTCGGTAATATAAACGGAAAACCAAGAACATTTTAGTTAATTCTAATGAAAACACATTGTTTTTTATCATTTGTATTAGAAACAACATTGGCATATGTCTTTTCTTGGATCTAAATAATACGAAACCTCGCTCTATAATTTGAAGGTAAAATCCTCAAATATGGTAAAATAGTGACTTTTTCACGTTAATCATGTAGTTTGATAGTACGTAAATATATTCATTTTTACCAATATTTCGATACTATTTCATGTAGTATCACGATATGTGATTTGGCCTTCAAATCTCAGAATTTCGCATAATATTGCATTTTAAGCAAGTTTTCTTGCGTTTTGTTTCGTACGAAAAATCATCGAATTTAGCAATATTTTGACGTATATCATCCCCTTTTCCTTTATGTAATTTAAACAAAATATCATCGAATTAGGCAATATTTTGCAGTTTTTCCACGTTTATATGAATTTTCAGTTTGTTGGTATTAATTCATTATATATACGATAAAAATGATGCAAACACATAATAATTATGATTAATGATTAAAATGATTAGATAATAACCTTAAATACTTCATTTTCAATCAACTATTTGTTTCTCGTTAAAATACTGAGTAAGTTATTGAAAAGTTGAGAAGTTCGGTTTTTATTGCATATATCGACGTTTCATCCGGATTAGAGCGGTTTTACGTGTACATCTTCCCTCGTTAATATAAACGGAAAATCAGGAACATTTTAGTTAATTCTAATGAAAACACATTGATTTTTATCATTTGTATTGGAAACAACATTGTCATATGTCTTTTCTTGGATCTAAATAATACGAAACCTCGCTCTATGATTTGAAGTTAAAATCCTCAAATATGGTTAAATAGTGACTTTTTTCACGTTTTTCATGTAGTTTGATACTACGAAAATATATTCATTTTTACCAATATTTCGATTCTATTTCATATAGTATCACGATATGTGATTTGGCCTTCAAATCTCAGAATTTCGAATAATATTGCATTTTATGCAAGTTTTCTTGCATTTTGTTTCGTACGAAAAATCATCGAATTTAGCAATATTTTGACGTTTATCATCCCCTTTTCCTTTATGAGATTTAAACAAAATATCATCGAATTAGGCAATATTTTGCCGTTTTTCCACGTTTTTGTGAATTTTCAGTCTATGGGTATTAATTCATATACATACGATAAAAATGATGCAAACACATAATTGATTAGATAATAACTTTAAATACTTCATTTTCAATCATCTATTTGTTTCTCGTTAAAATACTGAGTAAGATATTGAAAAGGGGAGAAGTTCGGTTTTTATTGCATATATCGACGTTTCAGCCGGATTAGAGCGGTTTTACGTGTACATCTCTCCACTGTAATATAAATTGAAAATCAAGAACATTTTAGTTAATTCTAATGAAAACACATTGTTTTTTATCATTTGTATTGGAAACAACATTGTCATATGTCTTTTCTTGGATCTAAATAATACGAAACCTCGCTCTATGATTTGGAGTTAAAATCCTCAAATATGGTTAAATAGTGACTTTTTTCACGTTTTTCATGTAGTTTGATACTACGTAAATATATTCATTTTTACCAATATTTCGATTCTATTTCATGTAGTATCACGATATGTGATTTGGCCTTCAAATCTCAGAATTTCGCATAATATTGCATTTTAAGCAAGTTTTCTTGCATTTTGTTTCGTACGCAAAATCATCGAATTTAGCAATATTTTGACGTTTATCATCCCCCTTTTCCTTTATGTGATTTAAACAAAATATCATCGAATTAGGCAATATTTTGCCGATTTTCCACGTTTATATGAATTTTCAGTTTGTTGGTATTAATTCATTATATATACGATAAAAATGATGCAAACACATAATAATTATGATTAATGATTAAAATGATTAGATAATAACCTTAAATACTTCATTTTCAATCAACTATTTGTTTCTCGTTAAAATACTGAGTAAGTTATTGAAAAGTTGAGAAGTTCGGTTTTTATTGCATATATCGACGTTTCATCCGGATTAGAGCGGTTTTACGTGTACATCTTCCCTCGTTAATATAAACGGAAAATCAGGAACATTTTAGTTAATTCTAATGAAAACACATTGATTTTTATCATTTGTATTGGAAACAACATTGTCATATGTCTTTTCTTGGATCTAAATAATACGAAACCTCGCTCTATGATTTGAAGTTAAAATCCTCAAATATGGTTAAATAGTGACTTTTTTCACGTTTTTCATGTAGTTTGATACTACGAAAATATATTCATTTTTACCAATATTTCGATTCTATTTCATATAGTATCACGATATGTGATTTGGCCTTCAAATCTCAGAATTTCGAATAATATTGCATTTTATGCAAGTTTTCTTGCATTTTGTTTCGTACGAAAAATCATCGAATTTAGCAATATTTTGACGTTTATCATCCCCTTTTCCTTTATGAGATTTAAACAAAATATCATCGAATTAGGCAATATTTTGCCGTTTTTCCACGTTTTTGTGAATTTTCAGTCTATGGGTATTAATTCATATACATACGATAAAAATGATGCAAACACATAATTGATTAGATAATAACTTTAAATACTTCATTTTCAATCATCTATTTGTTTCTCGTTAAAATACTGAGTAAGATATTGAAAAGGGGAGAAGTTCGGTTTTTATTGCATATATCGACGTTTCAGCCGGATTAGAGCGGTTTTACGTGTACATCTCTCCACTGTAATATAAATTGAAAATCAAGAACATTTTAGTTAATTCTAATGAAAACACATTGTTTTTTATCATTTGTATTGGAAACAACATTGTCATATGTCTTTTCTTGGATCTAAATAATACGAAACCTCGCTCTATGATTTGGAGTTAAAATCCTCAAATATGGTTAAATAGTGACTTTTTTCACGTTTTTCATGTAGTTTGATACTACGTAAATATATTCATTTTTACCAATATTTCGATTCTATTTCATGTAGTATCACGATATGTGATTTGGCCTTCAAATCTCAGAATTTCGCATAATATTGCATTTTAAGCAAGTTTTCTTGCATTTTGTTTCGTACGCAAAATCATCGAATTTAGCAATATTTTGACGTTTATCATCCCCTTTTCCTTTATGTGATTTAAACAAAATATCATCGAATTAGGCAATATTTTGCCGTTTTTCCACGTTTATATGAATTTTCAGTTTGTTGGTATTAATTCATTATATATACGATAAAAATGATGCAAACACATAATAATTATGATTAATGGTTAAAATGATTAGATAATAACCTTAAATACTTCATTTTCAATCAACTATTTGTTTCTCGTTAAAATACTGAGTAAGTTATTGAAAAGTTGAGAAGTTCGGTTTTTTTTGCATATATCGACGTTTCATCCGGATTAGAGCGGTTTTACGTGTACATCTTCCCTCGTTAATATAAACGGAAAATCAGGAACATTTTAGTTAATTCTAATGAAAACTCATTGATTTTTATCATTTGTATTGGAAACAACATTGTCATATGTCTTTTCTTGGATCTAAATAATACGAAACCTCGCTCTATGATTTGAAGTTAAAATCCTCAAATATGGTTAAATAGTGACTTTTTTCACGTTAATCATGTAGTTTGATAGTACGTAAATATATTCATTTTTACCAATATTTCGATACTATTTCATGTAGTATCACGATATGTGATTTGGCCTTCAAATCTCAGAATTTAGGATAATATTGCATTTTAAGCAAGTTTTCTGGCATTTTGTTTCGTACGAAAAATCATCGAATTTAGCAATATTTTGACGTTTATCATCCCCTTTTCCTTTATGTGATTTAAACAAAATATCATCGAATTAGGCAATATTTTGCCGTTTTTCCACGTTTTTGTGAATTTTCAGTCTATGGGTATTAATTCATATATATACGATAAAAATGATGCAAACACATAATTGATTAGATAATAACCTTAAATACTTCATTTTCAATCATCTATTTGTTTCTCGTTAAAATACTGAGTAAGATATTGAAAAGGGGAGAAGTTCGGTTTTTATTGCATATATGGACGTTTCAGCCGGATTAGAGCGGTTTTACGTGTACATCTTCCCTCGGTAATATAAACGGAAAACCAAGAACATTTTAGTTAATTCTAATGAAAACACATTGTTTTTTATCATTTGTATTAGAAACAACATTGGCATATGTCTTTTCTTGGATCTAAATAATACGAAACCTCGCTCTATAATTTGAAGGTAAAATCCTCAAATATGGTAAAATAGTGACTTTTTCACGTTAATCATGTAGTTTGATAGTACGTAAATATATTCATTTTTACCAATATTTCGATACTATTTCATGTAGTATCACGATATGTGATTTGGCCTTCAAATCTCAGAATTTCGCATAATATTGCATTTTAAGCAAGTTTTCTTGCGTTTTGTTTCGTACGAAAAATCATCGAATTTAGCAATATTTTGACGTATATCATCCCCTTTTCCTTTATGTAATTTAAACAAAATATCATCGAATTAGGCAATATTTTGCAGTTTTTCCACGTTTATATGAATTTTCAGTTTGTTGGTATTAATTCATTATATATACGATAAAAATGATGCAAACACATAATAATTATGATTAATGATTAAAATGATTAGATAATAACCTTAAATACTTCATTTTCAATCAACTATTTGTTTCTCGTTAAAATACTGAGTAAGTTATTGAAAAGTTGAGAAGTTCGGTTTTTATTGCATATATCGACGTTTCATCCGGATTAGAGCGGTTTTACGTGTACATCTTCCCTCGTTAATATAAACGGAAAATCAGGAACATTTTAGTTAATTCTAATGAAAACACATTGATTTTTATCATTTGTATTGGAAACAACATTGTCATATGTCTTTTCTTGGATCTAAATAATACGAAACCTCGCTCTATGATTTGAAGTTAAAATCCTCAAATATGGTTAAATAGTGACTTTTTTCACGTTTTTCATGTAGTTTGATACTACGAAAATATATTCATTTTTACCAATATTTCGATTCTATTTCATATAGTATCACGATATGTGATTTGGCCTTCAAATCTCAGAATTTCGAATAATATTGCATTTTATGCAAGTTTTCTTGCATTTTGTTTCGTACGAAAAATCATCGAATTTAGCAATATTTTGACGTTTATCATCCCCTTTTCCTTTATGAGATTTAAACAAAATATCATCGAATTAGGCAATATTTTGCCGTTTTTCCACGTTTTTGTGAATTTTCAGTCTATGGGTATTAATTCATATACATACGATAAAAATGATGCAAACACATAATTGATTAGATAATAACTTTAAATACTTCATTTTCAATCATCTATTTGTTTCTCGTTAAAATACTGAGTAAGATATTGAAAAGGGGAGAAGTTCGGTTTTTATTGCATATATCGACGTTTCAGCCGGATTAGAGCGGTTTTACGTGTACATCTCTCCACTGTAATATAAATTGAAAATCAAGAACATTTTAGTTAATTCTAATGAAAACACATTGTTTTTTATCATTTGTATTGGAAACAACATTGTCATATGTCTTTTCTTGGATCTAAATAATACGAAACCTCGCTCTATGATTTGGAGTTAAAATCCTCAAATATGGTTAAATAGTGACTTTTTTCACGTTTTTCATGTAGTTTGATACTACGTAAATATATTCATTTTTACCAATATTTCGATTCTATTTCATGTAGTATCACGATATGTGATTTGGCCTTCAAATCTCAGAATTTCGCATAATATTGCATTTTAAGCAAGTTTTCTTGCATTTTGTTTCGTACGCAAAATCATCGAATTTAGCAATATTTTGACGTTTATCATCCCCCTTTTCCTTTATGTGATTTAAACAAAATATCATCGAATTAGGCAATATTTTGCCGATTTCCACGTTTATATGAATTTTCAGTTTGTTGGTATTAATTCATTATATATACGATAAAAATGATGCAAACACATAATAATTATGATTAATGATTAAAATGATTAGATAATAACCTTAAATACTTCATTTTCAATCAACTATTTGTTTCTCGTTAAAATACTGAGTAAGTTATTGAAAAGTTGAGAAGTTCGGTTTTTATTGCATATATCGACGTTTCATCCGGATTAGAGCGGTTTTACGTGTACATCTTCCCTCGTTAATATAAACGGAAAATCAGGAACATTTTAGTTAATTCTAATGAAAACACATTGATTTTTATCATTTGTATTGGAAACAACATTGTCATATGTCTTTTCTTGGATCTAAATAATACGAAACCTCGCTCTATGATTTGAAGTTAAAATCCTCAAATATGGTTAAATAGTGACTTTTTTCACGTTTTTCATGTAGTTTGATACTACGAAAATATATTCATTTTTACCAATATTTCGATTCTATTTCATATAGTATCACGATATGTGATTTGGCCTTCAAATCTCAGAATTTCGAATAATATTGCATTTTATGCAAGTTTTCTTGCATTTTGTTTCGTACGAAAAATCATCGAATTTAGCAATATTTTGACGTTTATCATCCCCTTTTCCTTTATGAGATTTAAACAAAATATCATCGAATTAGGCAATATTTTGCCGTTTTTCCACGTTTTTGTGAATTTTCAGTCTATGGGTATTAATTCATATACATACGATAAAAATGATGCAAACACATAATTGATTAGATAATAACTTTAAATACTTCATTTTCAATCATCTATTTGTTTCTCGTTAAAATACTGAGTAAGATATTGAAAAGGGGAGAAGTTCGGTTTTTATTGCATATATCGACGTTTCAGCCGGATTAGAGCGGTTTTACGTGTACATCTCTCCACTGTAATATAAATTGAAAATCAAGAACATTTTAGTTAATTCTAATGAAAACACATTGTTTTTTATCATTTGTATTGGAAACAACATTGTCATATGTCTTTTCTTGGATCTAAATAATACGAAACCTCGCTCTATGATTTGGAGTTAAAATCCTCAAATATGGTTAAATAGTGACTTTTTTCACGTTTTTCATGTAGTTTGATACTACGTAAATATATTCATTTTTACCAATATTTCGATTCTATTTCATGTAGTATCACGATATGTGATTTGGCCTTCAAATCTCAGAATTTCGCATAATATTGCATTTTAAGCAAGTTTTCTTGCATTTTGTTTCGTACGCAAAATCATCGAATTTAGCAATATTTTGACGTTTATCATCCCCCTTTTCCTTTATGTGATTTAAACAAAATATCATCGAATTAGGCAATATTTTGCCGATTTCCACGTTTATATGAATTTTCAGTTTGTTGGTATTAATTCATTATATATACGATAAAAATGATGCAAACACATAATAATTATGATTAATGGTTAAAATGATTAGATAATAACCTTAAATACTTCATTTTCAAGCAACTATTTGTTTCTCGTTAAAATACTGAGTAAGTTATTGAAAAGTTGAGAAGTTCGGTTTTTATTGCATATATCGACGTTTCATCCGGATTAGAGCGGTTTTACGTGTACATCTTCCCTCGTTAATATAAACGGAAAATCAGGAACATTTTAGTTAATTCTAATGAAAACTCATTGATTTTTATCATTTGTATTGGAAACAACATTGTCATATGTCTTTTCTTGGATCTAAATAATACGAAACCTCGCTCTATGATTTGAAGTTAAAATCCTCAAATATGGTTAAATAGTGACTTTTGTCACGTTAATCATGTAGTTTGATAGTACGTAAATATATTCATTTTTACCAATATTTCGATACTATTTCATGTAGTATCACGATATGTGATTTGGCCTTCAAATCTCAGAATTTAGGATAATATTGCATTTTAAGCAAGTTTTCTGGCATTTTGTTTCGTACGAAAAATCATCGAATTTAGCAATATTTTGACGTTTATCATCCCCTTTTCCTTTATGTGATTTAAACAAAATATCATCGAATTAGGCAATATTTTGCCGTTTTTCCACGTTTTTGTGAATTTTCAGTCTATGGGTATTAATTCATATATATACGATAAAAATGATGCAAACACATAATTGATTAGATAATAACCTTAAATACTTCATTTTCAATCATCTATTTGTTTCTCGTTAAAATACTGAGTAAGATATTGAAAAGGGGAGAAGTTCGGTTTTTATTGCATATATGGACGTTTCAGCCGGATTAGAGCGGTTTTACGTGTACATCTTCCCTCGGTAATATAAACGGAAAACCAAGAACATTTTAGTTAATTCTAATGAAAACACATTGTTTTTTATCATTTGTATTAGAAACAACATTGGCATATGTCTTTTCTTGGATCTAAATAATACGAAACCTCGCTCTATAATTTGAAGGTAAAATCCTCAAATATGGTAAAATAGTGACTTTTTCACGTTAATCATGTAGTTTGATAGTACGTAAATATATTCATTTTTACCAATATTTCGATACTATTTCATGTAGTATCACGATATGTGATTTGGCCTTCAAATCTCAGAATTTCGCATAATATTGCATTTTAAGCAAGTTTTCTTGCGTTTTGTTTCGTACGAAAAATCATCGAATTTAGCAATATTTTGACGTATATCATCCCCTTTTCCTTTATGTAATTTAAACAAAATATCATCGAATTAGGCAATATTTTGCAGTTTTTCCACGTTTATATGAATTTTCAGTTTGTTGGTATTAATTCATTATATATACGATAAAAATGATGCAAACACATAATAATTATGATTAATGATTAAAATGATTAGATAATAACCTTAAATACTTCATTTTCAATCAACTATTTGTTTCTCGTTAAAATACTGAGTAAGTTATTGAAAAGTTGAGAAGTTCGGTTTTTATTGCATATATCGACGTTTCATCCGGATTAGAGCGGTTTTACGTGTACATCTTCCCTCGTTAATATAAACGGAAAATCAGGAACATTTTAGTTAATTCTAATGAAAACACATTGATTTTTATCATTTGTATTGGAAACAACATTGTCATATGTCTTTTCTTGGATCTAAATAATACGAAACCTCGCTCTATGATTTGAAGTTAAAATCCTCAAATATGGTTAAATAGTGACTTTTTTCACGTTTTTCATGTAGTTTGATACTACGAAAATATATTCATTTTTACCAATATTTCGATTCTATTTCATATAGTATCACGATATGTGATTTGGCCTTCAAATCTCAGAATTTCGAATAATATTGCATTTTATGCAAGTTTTCTTGCATTTTGTTTCGTACGAAAAATCATCGAATTTAGCAATATTTTGACGTTTATCATCCCCTTTTCCTTTATGAGATTTAAACAAAATATCATCGAATTAGGCAATATTTTGCCGTTTTTCCACGTTTTTGTGAATTTTCAGTCTATGGGTATTAATTCATATACATACGATAAAAATGATGCAAACACATAATTGATTAGATAATAACTTTAAATACTTCATTTTCAATCATCTATTTGTTTCTCGTTAAAATACTGAGTAAGATATTGAAAAGGGGAGAAGTTCGGTTTTTATTGCATATATCGACGTTTCAGCCGGATTAGAGCGGTTTTACGTGTACATCTCTCCACTGTAATATAAATTGAAAATCAAGAACATTTTAGTTAATTCTAATGAAAACACATTGTTTTTTATCATTTGTATTGGAAACAACATTGTCATATGTCTTTTCTTGGATCTAAATAATACGAAACCTCGCTCTATGATTTGGAGTTAAAATCCTCAAATATGGTTAAATAGTGACTTTTTTCACGTTTTTCATGTAGTTTGATACTACGTAAATATATTCATTTTTACCAATATTTCGATTCTATTTCATGTAGTATCACGATATGTGATTTGGCCTTCAAATCTCAGAATTTCGCATAATATTGCATTTTAAGCAAGTTTTCTTGCATTTTGTTTCGTACGCAAAATCATCGAATTTAGCAATATTTTGACGTTTATCATCCCCCTTTTCCTTTATGTGATTTAAACAAAATATCATCGAATTAGGCAATATTTTGCCGATTTCCACGTTTATATGAATTTTCAGTTTGTTGGTATTAATTCATTATATATACGATAAAAATGATGCAAACACATAATAATTATGATTAATGATTAAAATGATTAGATAATAACCTTAAATACTTCATTTTCAATCAACTATTTGTTTCTCGTTAAAATACTGAGTAAGTTATTGAAAAGTTGAGAAGTTCGGTTTTTATTGCATATATCGACGTTTCATCCGGATTAGAGCGGTTTTACGTGTACATCTTCCCTCGTTAATATAAACGGAAAATCAGGAACATTTTAGTTAATTCTAATGAAAACACATTGATTTTTATCATTTGTATTGGAAACAACATTGTCATATGTCTTTTCTTGGATCTAAATAATACGAAACCTCGCTCTATGATTTGAAGTTAAAATCCTCAAATATGGTTAAATAGTGACTTTTTTCACGTTTTTCATGTAGTTTGATACTACGAAAATATATTCATTTTTACCAATATTTCGATTCTATTTCATATAGTATCACGATATGTGATTTGGCCTTCAAATCTCAGAATTTCGAATAATATTGCATTTTATGCAAGTTTTCTTGCATTTTGTTTCGTACGAAAAATCATCGAATTTAGCAATATTTTGACGTTTATCATCCCCTTTTCCTTTATGAGATTTAAACAAAATATCATCGAATTAGGCAATATTTTGCCGTTTTTCCACGTTTTTGTGAATTTTCAGTCTATGGGTATTAATTCATATACATACGATAAAAATGATGCAAACACATAATTGATTAGATAATAACTTTAAATACTTCATTTTCAATCATCTATTTGTTTCTCGTTAAAATACTGAGTAAGATATTGAAAAGGGGAGAAGTTCGGTTTTTATTGCATATATCGACGTTTCAGCCGGATTAGAGCGGTTTTACGTGTACATCTCTCCACTGTAATATAAATTGAAAATCAAGAACATTTTAGTTAATTCTAATGAAAACACATTGTTTTTTATCATTTGTATTGGAAACAACATTGTCATATGTCTTTTCTTGGATCTAAATAATACGAAACCTCGCTCTATGATTTGGAGTTAAAATCCTCAAATATGGTTAAATAGTGACTTTTTTCACGTTTTTCATGTAGTTTGATACTACGTAAATATATTCATTTTTACCAATATTTCGATTCTATTTCATGTAGTATCACGATATGTGATTTGGCCTTCAAATCTCAGAATTTCGCATAATATTGCATTTTAAGCAAGTTTTCTTGCATTTTGTTTCGTACGCAAAATCATCGAATTTAGCAATATTTTGACGTTTATCATCCCCCTTTTCCTTTATGTGATTTAAACAAAATATCATCGAATTAGGCAATATTTTGCCGATTTCCACGTTTATATGAATTTTCAGTTTGTTGGTATTAATTCATTATATATACGATAAAAATGATGCAAACACATAATAATTATGATTAATGGTTAAAATGATTAGATAATAACCTTAAATACTTCATTTTCAAGCAACTATTTGTTTCTCGTTAAAATACTGAGTAAGTTATTGAAAAGTTGAGAAGTTCGGTTTTTATTGCATATATCGACGTTTCATCCGGATTAGAGCGGTTTTACGTGTACATCTTCCCTCGTTAATATAAACGGAAAATCAGGAACATTTTAGTTAATTCTAATGAAAACTCATTGATTTTTATCATTTGTATTGGAAACAACATTGTCATATGTCTTTTCTTGGATCTAAATAATACGAAACCTCGCTCTATGATTTGAAGTTAAAATCCTCAAATATGGTTAAATAGTGACTTTTGTCACGTTAATCATGTAGTTTGATAGTACGTAAATATATTCATTTTTACCAATATTTCGATACTATTTCATGTAGTATCACGATATGTGATTTGGCCTTCAAATCTCAGAATTTAGGATAATATTGCATTTTAAGCAAGTTTTCTGGCATTTTGTTTCGTACGAAAAATCATCGAATTTAGCAATATTTTGACGTTTATCATCCCCTTTTCCTTTATGTGATTTAAACAAAATATCATCGAATTAGGCAATATTTTGCCGTTTTTCCACGTTTTTGTGAATTTTCAGTCTATGGGTATTAATTCATATATATATACGATAAAAATGATGCAAACACATAATTGATTAGATAATAACCTTAAATACTTCATTTTCAATCATCTATTTGTTTCTCGTTAAAATACTGAGTAAGATATTGAAAAGGGGAGAAGTTCGGTTTTTATTGCATATATGGACGTTTCAGCCGGATTAGAGCGGTTTTACGTGTACATCTTCCCTCGGTAATATAAACGGAAAACCAAGAACATTTTAGTTAATTCTAATGAAAAGACATTGTTTTTTATCATTTGTATTAGAAACAACATTGGCATATGTCTTTTCTTGGATCTAAATAATACGAAACCTCGCTCTATAATTTGAAGGTAAAATCCTCAAATATGGTAAAATAGTGACTTTTTTCACGTTTTTCATGTAGTTTGATACTACGAAAATATATTCATTTTTACCAATATTTCGATTCTATTTCATATAGTATCACGATATGTGATTTGGCCTTCAAATCTCAGAATTTCGCATAATATTGCATTTTATGCAAGTTTTCTTGCATTTTGTTTCGTACGAAAAATCATCGAATTTTGCAATATTTTGACGTTTATCATCCCCTTTTCCTTTATGTGATTTAAACAAAATATCATCGAATTAGGCAATATTTTGCCGTTTTTCCACGTTTTTGTGAATTTTCAGTCTATGGGTATTAATTCATATACATACGATAAAAATGATGCAAACACATAATTGATTAGATAATAACTTTAAATACTTCATTTTCAATCATCTATTTGTTTCTCGTTAAAATACTGAGTAAGATATTGAAAAGGGGAGATGTTCGGTTTTTATTGCATATATCGACGTTTCAGCCGGATTAGAGCGGTTTTACGTGTACATCTCTCCACGGTAATATAAATTGAAAATCAAGAACATTTTAGTTAATTCTAATGAAAACACATTGTTTTTTATCATTTGTATTGGAAACAACATTGTCATATGTCTTTTCTTGGATCTAAATAATACGAAACCTCGTTCTATGTAAAATCCTCAAATATGGTAAAATAGTGACTTTTTCACGTTAATCATGTAGTTTGATATTACGTAAATATATTCATTTTTACCAATATTTCGATACTTTTTCATGTAGTATCACGATATGTGATTTGGCCTTCAATTCTCAGAATTTCGCATAATATTGCATTTTAAGCAAGTTTTCTTGCATTTTGTTTCGTACGAAAAATCATCGAATTTAGCAATATTTTGACGTTTAACATCCCCTTTTCCTTTATGTGATTTAAAAAAAATATCATCGAATTAGGCAATATTTTGCCGTTTTTCCACGTTTATGTGAATTTTCAGTTTATTGGTATTAATTCATTATATATACGATAAAAATGATGCAAACACATAATAATTATGATTAATGATTAAAATGATTAGATAATAACCTTAAATACTTCATTTTCAATCAACTATTTGTTTCTCGTTAAAATACTGAGTAAGATATTGAAAAGGGGAGAAGTTCAGTTTTTATTGCATATATCGACGTTTCAGCCGGATTAGAGCGGTTTTACGTGTACATCTTCCCTCGGTAATTTAAACGGAAAAATCAAGAACATTTTAGTTAATTCTAATGAAAACACATTGTTTTTTATCATTTGTATTGGAAACAACATTGTCATATGTCTTTTCTTGGATCTAAATAATACGAAACCTCGCTCTATGATTTGAAGGTAAAATCCACAAATATGGTAAAATAGTGACTTTTTCACGTTAATCATGTAGTTTGATAGTACGTAAATATATTCATTTTTACCAATATTTCGATACTATTTCATGTAGTATCACGATATGTGATTTGGCCTTCAAATCTCAGAATTTCGCATAATATTGCATTTTAAGCAAGTTTTCTTGCATTTGGTTTCGTACGAAAAATCATCGAATTTAGCAATATTTTGACGTATATCATCCCCTTTTCCTATATGTAATTTAAACAAAATATCATCGAATTAGGCAATATTTTGCAGTTTTTCCACGTTTATATGAATGTTCAGTTTGTTGGTATTAATTCATTATATATACGATAAAAATGATGCAAACACATAATAAGTATGATTAATGATTAAAATGATTAGATAATAACCTTAAATACTTCATTTTCAATCAACTATTTGTTTCTCGTTAAAATACTGAGTAAGTTATTGAAAAGTTGAGAAGTTCGGTTTTTATTGCATATATCGACGTTTCAGCCGGATTAGAGCGGTTTTACGTGTACATCTTCCCTCGTTAATAT
Source organism: Procambarus clarkii (assembly GCF_040958095.1). Taxonomy (NCBI): domain Eukaryota; kingdom Metazoa; phylum Arthropoda; class Malacostraca; order Decapoda; family Cambaridae; genus Procambarus; species Procambarus clarkii. The sequence continues at coordinate 8,440,031 of NC_091222.1, forward strand.
AAACGGAAAATCAGGAACATTTTAGTTAATTCTAATGAAAACACATTGATTTTTATCATTTGTATTGGAAACAACATTGTCATATGTCTTTTCTTGCATCTAAATAATACGAAACCTCGCTCTATGATTTGAAGTTAAAATCCTCAAATATGGTTAAATAGTGACTTTTTTCACGTTTTTCATGTAGTTTGATACTACGAAAATATATTCATTTTTACCAATATTTCGATTCTATTTCATATAGTATCACGATATGTGATTTGGCCTTCAAATCTCAGAATTTCGAATAATTTTGCATTTTATGCAAGTTTTCTTGCATTTTGTTTCGTACGAAAAATCATCGAATTTAGCAATATTTTGACGTTTATCATCCCCTTTTCCTTTATGAGATTTAAACAAAATATCATCGAATTAGGCAATATTTTGCCGTTTTTCCACGTTTATGTGAATTTTCAGTTTATTGGTATTAATTCATTATATATACGATAAAAATGATGCAAACACATAATAATTATGATTAATGATTAAAATGATTAGATAATAACCTTAAATACTTCATTTTCAATCAACTATTTGTTTCTCGTTAAAATACTGAGTAAGATATTGAAAAGGGGAGAAGTTCAGTTTTTATTGCATATATCGACGTTTCAGCCGGATTAGAGCGGTTTTACGTGTACATCTTCCCTCGGTAATTTAAACGGAAAATCAAGAACATTTTAGTTAATTCTAATGAAAACACATTGTTTTTTATCATTTGTATTGGAAACAACATTGTCATATGTCTTTTCTTGGATCTAAATAATACGAAACCTCGTTCTATGTAAAATCCTCAAATATGGTAAAATAGTGACTTTTTCACGTTAATCATGTAGTTTGATATTACGTAAATATATTCATTTTTACCAATATTTCGATACTTTTTCATGTAGTATCACGATATGTGATTTGGCCTTCAATTCTCAGAATTTCGCATAATATTGCATTTTAAGCAAGTTTTCTTGCATTTTGTTTCGTACGAAAAATCATCGAATTTAGCAATATTTTGACGTTTAACATCCCCTTTTCCTTTATGTGATTTAAAAAAAATATCATCGAATTAGGCAATATTTTGCCGTTTTTCCACGTTTATGTGAATTTTCAGTTTATTGGTATTAATTCATTATATATACGATAAAAATGATGCAAACACATAATAATTATGATTAATGATTAAAATGATTAGATAATAACCTTAAATACTTCATTTTCAATCAACTATTTGTTTCTCGTTAAAATACTGAGTAAGATATTGAAAAGGGGAGAAGTTCAGTTTTTATTGCATATATCGACGTTTCAGCCGGATTAGAGCGGTTTTACGTGTACATCTTCCCTCGGTAATTTAAACGGAAAATCAAGAACATTTTAGTTAATTCTAATGAAAACACATTGTTTTTTATCATTTGTATTGGAAACAACATTGTCATATGTCTTTTCTTGGATCTAAATAATACGAAACCTCGCTCTATGATTTGAAGGTAAAATCCACAAATATGGTAAAATAGTGACTTTTTCACGTTAATCATGTAGTTTGATAGTACGTAAATATATTCATTTTTACCAATATTTCGATACTATTTCATGTAGTATCACGATATGTGATTTGGCCTTCAAATCTCAGAATTTCGCATAATATTGCATTTTAAGCAAGTTTTCTTGCATTTGGTTTCGTACGAAAAATCATCGAATTTAGCAATATTTTGACGTATATCATCCCCTTTTCCTATATGTAATTTAAACAAAATATCATCGAATTAGGCAATATTTTGCAGTTTTTCCACGTTTATATGAATGTTCAGTTTGTTGGTATTAATTCATTATATATACGATAAAAATGATGCAAACACATAATAAGTATGATTAATGATTAAAATGATTAGATAATAACCTTAAATACTTCATTTTCAATCAACTATTTGTTTCTCGTTAAAATACTGAGTAAGTTATTGAAAAGTTGAGAAGTTCGGTTTTTATTGCATATATCGACGTTTCAGCCGGATTAGAGCGGTTTTACGTGTACATCTTCCCTCGTTAATATAAACGGAAAATCAGGAACATTTTAGTTAATTCTAATGAAAACACATTGATTTTTATCATTTGTATTGGAAACAACATTGTCATATGTCTTTTCTTGCATCTAAATAATACGAAACCTCGCTCTATGATTTGAAGTTAAAATCCTCAAATATGGTTAAATAGTGACTTTTTTCACGTTTTTCATGTAGTTTGATACTACGAAAATATATTCATTTTTACCAATATTTCGATTCTATTTCATATAGTATCACGATATGTGATTTGGCCTTCAAATCTCAGAATTTCGAATAATTTTGCATTTTATGCAAGTTTTCTTGCATTTTGTTTCGTACGAAAAATCATCGAATTTAGCAATATTTTGACGTTTATCATCCCCTTTTCCTTTATGAGATTTAAACAAAATATCATCGAATTAGGCAATATTTTGCCGTTTTTCCACGTTTATGTGAATTTTCAGTTTATTGGTATTAATTCATTATATATACGATAAAAATGATGCAAACACATAATAATTATGATTAATGATTAAAATGATTAGATAATAACCTTAAATACTTCATTTTCAATCAACTATTTGTTTCTCGTTAAAATACTGAGTAAGATATTGAAAAGGGGAGAAGTTCAGTTTTTATTGCATATATCGACGTTTCAGCCGGATTAGAGCGGTTTTACGTGTACATCTTCCCTCGGTAATTTAAACGGAAAATCAAGAACATTTTAGTTAATTCTAATGAAAACACATTGTTTTTTATCATTTGTATTGGAAACAACATTGTCATATGTCTTTTCTTGGATCTAAATAATACGGAACCTCGCTCTATGATTTGAAGGTAAAATCCTCAAATATGGTAAAATAGTGACTTTTTCACGTTAATCATGTAGTTTGATAGTACGTAAATATATTCATTTTTACCAATATTTCGATACTATTTCATGTAGTATCACGATATGTGATTTGGCCTTCAAATCTCAGAATTTCGCATAATATTGCATTTTAAGCAAGTTTTCTTGCATTTGGTTTCGTACGAAAAATCATCGAATTTAGCAATATTTTGACGTATATCATCCCCTTTTCCTATATGTAATTTAAACAAAATATCATCGAATTAGGCAATATTTTGCAGTTTTTCCACGTTTATATGAATTTTCAGTTTGTTGGTATTAATTCATTATATATACGATAAAAATGATGCAAACACATAATAATTATGATTAATGATTAAAATGATTAGATAATAACCTTAAATACTTCATTTTCAATCAACTATTTGTTTCTCGTTAAAATACTGAGTAAGTTATTGAAAAGTTGAGAAGTTCGGTTTTTATTGCATATATCGACGTTTCATCCGGATTAGAGCGGTTTTACGTGTACATCTTCCCTCGTTAATATAAACGGAAAATCAGGAACATTTTAGTTAATTCTAATGAAAACTCATTGATTTTTATCATTTGTATTGGAAACAACATTGTCATATGTCTTTTCTTGGATCTAAATAATACGAAACCTCGCTCTATGATTTGAAGTTAAAATCCTCAAATATGGTTAAATAGTGACTTTTTTCACGTTAATCATGTAGTTTGATAGTACGTAAATATATTCATTTTTACCAATATTTCGATACTATTTCATGTAGTATCACGATATGTGATTTGGCCTTCAAATCTCAGAATTTAGGATAATATTGCATTTTAAGCAAGTTTTCTGGCATTTTGTTTCGTACGAAAAATTATCGAATTTAGCAATATTTTGACGTTTATCATCCCCTTTTCCTTTATGTGATTTAAACAAAATATCATCGAATTAGACAATATTTTGCCGTTTTTCCACGTTTTTGTGAATTTTCAGTTTATTGGTATTAATTCATTATATATACGATAAAAATGATGCAAACACATAATAATTATGATTAATGATTAAAATGATTAGATAATAACCTTAAATACTTAATTTTCAATCAACTATTTGTTTCTCGTTAAAATACTGAGTAAGATATTGAAAAGGGGAGAAGTTCAGTTTTTATTGCATATATCGACGTTTCAGCCGGATTAGAGCGGTTTTACGTGTACATCTTCCCTCGGTAATTTAAACGGAAAATCAAGAACATTTTAGTTAATTCTAATGAAAACACATTGTTTTTTATCATTTGTATTGGAAACAACATTGTCATATGTCTTTTCTTGGATCTAAATAATACGAAACCTCGCTCTATGATTTGAAGGTAAAATCCTCAAATATGGTAAAATAGTGACTTTTTCACGTTAATCATGTAGTTTGATAGTACGTAAATATATTCATTTTTACCAATATTTCGATACTATTTCATGTAGTATCACGATATGTGATTTGGCCTTCAAATCTCAGAATTTCGCATAATATTGCATTTTAAGCAAGTTTTCTTGCATTTGGTTTCGTACGAAAAATCATCGAATTTAGCAATATTTTGACGTATATCATCCCCTTTTCCTATATGTAATTTAAACAAAATATCATCGAATTAGGCAATATTTTGCAGTTTTTCCACGTTTATATGAATGTTCAGTTTGTTGGTATTAATTCATTATATATACGATAAAAATGATGCAAACACATAATAAGTATGATTAATGATTAAAATGATTAGATAATAACCTTAAATACTTCATTTTCAATCAACTATTTGTTTCTCGTTAAAATACTGAGTAAGTTATTGAAAAGTTGAGAAGTTCGGTTTTTATTGCATATATCGACGTTTCAGCCGGATTAGAGCGGTTTTACGTGTACATCTTCCCTCGTTAATATAAACGGAAAATCAGGAACATTTTAGTTAATTCTAATGAAAACACATTGATTTTTATCATTTGTATTGGAAACAACATTGTCATATGTCTTTTCTTGCATCTAAATAATACGAAACCTCGCTCTATGATTTGAAGTTAAAATCCTCAAATATGGTTAAATAGTGACTTTTTTCACGTTTTTCATGTACTTTGATACTACGAAAATATATTCATTTTTACCAATATTTCGATTCTATTTCATATAGTATCACGATATGTGATTTGGCCTTCAAATCTCAGAATTTCGAATAATATTGCATTTTATGCAAGTTTTCTTGCATTTTGTTTCGTACGAAAAATCATCGAATTTAGCAATATTTTGACGTTTATCATCCCCTTTTCCTTTATGAGATTTAATCAAAATATCATCGAATTAGGCAATATTTTGCCGTTTTTCCACGTTTATGTGAATTTTCAGTTTATTGGTATTAATTCATTATATATACGATAAAAATGATGCAAACACATAATAATTATGATTAATGATTAAAATGATTAGATAATAACCTTAAATACTTCATTTTCAATCAACTATTTGTTTCTCGTTAAAATACTGAGTAAGATATTGAAAAGGGGAGAAGTTCAGTTTTTATTGCATATATCGACGTTTCAGCCGGATTAGAGCGGTTTTACGTGTACATCTTCCCTCGGTAATTTAAACGGAAAATCAAGAACATTTTAGTTAATTCTAATGAAAACACATTGTTTTTTATCATTTGTATTGGAAACAACATTGTCATATGTCTTTTCTTGGATCTAAATAATACGGAACCTCGCTCTATGATTTGAAGGTAAAATCCTCAAATATGGTAAAATAGTGACTTTTTCACGTTAATCATGTAGTTTGATAGTACGTAAATATATTCATTTTTACCAATATTTCGATACTATTTCATGTAGTATCACGATATGTGATTTGGCCTTCAAATCTCAGAATTTCGCATAATATTGCATTTTAAGCAAGTTTTCTTGCATTTGGTTTCGTACGAAAAATCATCGAATTTAGCAATATTTTGACGTATATCATCCCCTTTTCCTATATGTAATTTAAACAAAATATCATCGAATTAGGCAATATTTTGCAGTTTTTCCACGTTTATATGAATTTTCAGTTTGTTGGTATTAATTCATTATATATACGATAAAAATGATGCAAACACATAATAATTATGATTAATGATTAAAATGATTAGATAATAACCTTAAATACTTCATTTTCAATCAACTATTTGTTTCTCGTTAAAATACTGAGTAAGTTATTGAAAAGTTGAGAAGTTCGGTTTTTATTGCATATATCGACGTTTCATCCGGATTAGAGCGGTTTTACGTGTACATCTTCCCTCGTTAATATAAACGGAAAATCAGGAACATTTTAGTTAATTCTAATGAAAACTCATTGATTTTTATCATTTGTATTGGAAACAACATTGTCATATGTCTTTTCTTGGATCTAAATAATACGAAACCTCGCTCTATGATTTGAAGTTAAAATCCTCAAATATGGTTAAATAGTGACTTTTTTCACGTTAATCATGTAGTTTGATAGTACGTAAATATATTCATTTTTACCAATATTTCGATACTATTTCATGTAGTATCACGATATGTGATTTGGCCTTCAAATCTCAGAATTTAGGATAATATTGCATTTTAAGCAAGTTTTCTGGCATTTTGTTTCGTACGAAAAATTATCGAATTTAGCAATATTTTGACGTTTATCATCCCCTTTTCCTTTATGTGATTTAAACAAAATATCATCGAATTAGACAATATTTTGCCGTTTTTCCACGTTTTTGTGAATTTTCAGTCTATGGGTATTAATTCATATATATACGATAAAAATGATGCAAACACATAATTGATTAGATAATAACCTTAAATACTTCATTTTCAATCATCTATTTGTTTCTCGTTAAAATACTGAGTAAGATATTGAAAAGGGGAGAAGTTCGGTTTTTATTGCATATATCGACGTTTCAGCCGGATTAGAGCGGTTTTACGTGTACATCTCTCCACTGTAATATAAATTGAAAATCAAGAACATTTTAGTTAATTCTAATGAAAACACATTGTTTTTTATCATTTGTATTGGAAACAACATTGTCATATGTCTTTTCTTAGATCTAAATAATTCGAAACCTCGCTCTATGATTTGGAGTTAAAATCCTCAAATATGGTTAAATAGTGACTTTTTTCACGTTTTTCATGTAGTTTGATACTACGTAAATATATTCATTTTTACCAATATTTCGATTCTATTTCATGTAGTATCACGATATGTGATTTGGCCTTCAAATCTCAGAATTTCGCATAATATTGCATTTTAAACAAGTTTTCTTGCATTTTGTTTCGTACGAAAAATCATCGAATTTAGCAATATTTTGACGTTTATCATCCCCTTTTCCTTTATGTGATTTAAACAAAATATCATCGAATTAGGCAATATTTTGCCGTTTTTCCACGTTTTTGTGAATTTTCAGTCTATGGGTATTAATTCATATATATACGATAAAAATGATGCAAACACATAATTGATTAGATAATAACCTTAAATACTTCATTTGCAATCATCTATTTGTTTCTCGTTAAAATAATGAGTAAGATATTGAAAAGGGGAGAAGTTCGGTTTTTATTGCATATATCGACGTTTCAGCCGGATTCGAGCGGTTTTACGTGTACCTCTTCCCTCGGTAATATAAACGGAAAATCAAGAACATTTTAGTCAATTCTAATGAAAACACATTGTTTCTTATCATTTGTATTGGAAACAACATTGTCATATGTCTTTTCTTGGATCTAAATAATACGAAACCTCGCTCTATGATGAGGTAAAATCCTCAAATATGGTAAAATAGTGACTTTTTCACGTTAATCATGTAGTTTGATATTACGTATATATATTCATTTTTACCAATATTTCGATACTATTTCATGTAGTATCACGATAAGTGATTTGGCCTTCAAATCTCAGAATTTCACATAATATTGCATTATAAGCAAGTATTCTTGCATTTTGTTTCGTACGAAAAATCATCTAATTTAGCAATATTTTGACGTTTATCATCACCTTTTCCTTTATGTAATTTAAACAAAATATCATCGAATTACGCAATATTTTGCAGTTTTTCCACGTTTATGTAAATTTTAAGTTTATTGGTATTAATTCATTATATATACGATAAAAATATTGTAAACACATAATAATTATGATTAATGATTAAAATGATTAGATAATAACCATAAATACTTCATTTTCAATCAACTATTTGTTTCTCGTTAAAATACTGAGTAAGATATTGAAAAGTTGAGAAGTTCGGTTTTTATTGCATATATCGACGTTTCAGCCGGATTAGAGCGGTTTTACGTGTACATCTTCCCTCGGTAATATAAACGGAAAATCAGGAACATTTTCGTTAATTCTAATGAAAACACATTGATTTTTATCATTTGTATTGGAAACAACATTGTCATATGTCTTTTCTTGGATCTAAATAATACGAAACCTCGCTCTATGATTTGAAGTTAAAAACCTCAAATATGGTTAAATAGTGACTTTTTTCAGGTTTTTCATGTAGTTTAATACTACGTAAATATATTCATTTTTACCAATATTTCGATTCTATTTCATGTAGTATCACGATATGTGATTTGGCCTTCAAATCTCAGAATTTCGCATAATATTGCATTTTAAACAAGTTTTCTTGCATTTTGTTTCGTACGAAAAATCATCGAATTTAGCAATATTTTAACGTATATCATCCCCTTTTCCTTTATGTGATTTAAACAAAATATCGAATTAGGCAATATTTTGCCGTTTTTCCACGTATTTGTGAATTTTCAGTCTATAGGTATTAATTCATATATATACGATAAAAATGATGCAAACACATAATAATTATGATTAATGATTAAAATGATTAGATAATAACCTTAAATACTTCATTTTCAATCAACAATTTGTTTCTCGTTAAAATACTGAGTAAGATATTGAAAAGTTGAGAAGTTCGGTTTTTATTGCATATATCGACGTTTCAGCCGGATTAGAGCGGTTTTACGTGTACATCTTCCCTCGGTAATATAAACGGAAAATCAGGAACATTTTAGTTAATTCTAATGAAAACACATTGATTTTTATCATTTGTATTGGAAACAACATTGTCATATGTCTTTTCTTGGATCTAAATAATACGAAACCTCGCTCTATGATTTGAAGTTAAAAACCTCAAATATGGTTAAATAGTGACTTTTTTCAGGTTTTTCATGTAGTTTAATACTACGTAAATATATTCATTTTTACCAATATTTCGATTCTATTTCATGTAGTATCACGATATGTGAGTTGGCCTTCAAATCTCAGAATTTCGCATAATATTGCATTTTATGCAAGTTTTCTTGCATTTTGTTTCGTACGAAAAATCATCGAATTTAGCAATATTTTGACGTTTATCATCCCCTTTTCCTTTTCGTGATTTAAACAAAATATCATCGAATTAGGCAATATTTTGCCGTTTTTCCACGTTTTTGTGAATTTTCAGTCTATGGGTATTAATTCATATATATATGATAAAAATGATGCAAACACATAATTGATTAGATAATAACCTTAAATACTTCATTTTCAATCATTTATTTGTTTCTCGTTAAAATACTGACTAAGATATTGAAAGGGGGAGAAGTTCGGTTTTTATTGCATATATCGACGTTTCAGCCAGATTAGAGCGGTTTTACGTGTACATCTTCCCTCGGTAATATAAACGGAAAACCAAGAACATTTTAGTTAATTCTAATGAAAACACATTGTTTTTTATCATTTGTATTGGAAACAACATTGGCATATGTCTTTTCTTGGATCTAAATAATACGAAACCTCGCTCTATGATTTGAAGGTAAAATCCTCAAATATGGTAAAATAGTGACTTTTTCACGTTAATCATGTAGTTTGATAGTACGTAAATATATTCATTTTTACCAATATTTCGATACTTTTTCATGTAGTATCACGATATGTGATTTGGCCTTCAAATCTCAGAATTTCGCAAAATATTGCATTTTAAACAAGTTTTCTTGCATTTTGTTTCGTACGAAAAATCATCGAATTTAGCAATATTTTGACGTATATCATCCCCTTTTCCTTTATGTGATTTAAACAAAATATCGAATTAGGCAATATTTTGCCGTTTTTCCACGTTTTTGTGAATTTTCAGTCTATAGGTATTAATTCATATATATACGATAAAAATGATGCAAACACATAATAATTATGATTAATGATTAAAATGATTAGATAATAACCTTAAATACTTCATTTTCAATCAACAATTTGTTTCTCGTTAAAATACTGAGTAAGATATTGAAAAGTTGAGAAGTTCGGTTTTTATTGCATATATCGACGTTTCAGCCGGATTAGAGCGGTTTTACGTGTACATCTTCCCTCGGTAATATAAACGGAAAATCAGGAACATTTTAGTTAATTCTAATGAAAACACATTGATTTTTATCATTTGTATTGGAAACAACATTGTCATATGTCTTTTCTTGGATCTAAATAATACGAAACCTCGCTCTATGATTTGAAGTTAAAAACCTCAAATATGGTTAAATAGTGACTTTTTTCAGGTTTTTCATGTAGTTTAATACTACGTAAATATATTCATTTTTACCAATATTTCGATTCTATTCATGTAGTATCACGATATGTGAGTTGGCCTTCAAATCTCAGAATTTCGCATAATATTGCATTTTATGCAAGTTTTCTTGCATTTTGTTTCGTACGAAAAATCATCGAATTTAGCAATATTTAGACGTTTATCATCCCCTTTTCCTTTATGTGATTTAAACAAAATATCACCGAATTAGGCAATATTTTGCCGTTTTTCCACGTTTTTGTTGTAACACTGTAAAAGTGTTTGGTTTAGGTTAATACATACATAGAGTACATGAGTCACAGACAAGGATCTGAGAGGCGCCAGTTGTCTGCCTGAGATCTCACACCTCTAACCGTTAATGACCCCAAGTGACCTGAGGTCAGATCATGATAATTTCACCTTGCTTCCGCTAAGCGTATAATTGGAGCCGGGTAGCCTTCAAACATGCCGACGTTTAAGGAGTGGCTTGGTAGTGCCGGAGGCTATCTACTTGTGGGCGGAGTTAGCTACTAGGTTCCCCAATATAAACTCGGAGAGCTATCCAGCAGAGAGCATTAACAGACAGAACAGACAGAACGGCAGTCAGGAGAGCAGAGCAGACGGGAGGCTGTCGGCCGGCAGGGCGGGAGTCTCCGTCAACTACAAACCCCCCCCCCCCTCTCTATTCAACTTAGACTCAGTCCTCGGTGAGTGAACATTAAGGTGACTTGGTCGTGTTTACATATGTTGTGTGATGATCAGGGGCAGTCAAGTTGTAGGGTTCTCGAATTCTTGGATGATGACTCTCTTTAACATTTGAATTGGATTGCTTATATTATGATACTTCATGTGAAATATAATTATGAATTTATTATTTAAATTGTGTTTAACTTTGTGCCCTAGAGCTTTGAGTTGAGGATTTGAGAAAGCCTCAGTGGTTACTGGGTTCATGATATAAATGAGTACATGTTTGGAGTTGATACATGGTACAGAGGGAACATACTAATAATGAACTCATGATAACGTCCTTTGAGAATATTTTGTGATACAGGCAAGTTCCATTCCTTGTCTTGTATGTAATGATCATGAATGGATGGTGGCAGCATTTCGTCTTCTACTATCTACTCTTCTACTTCTATCTACTCTTCTACTTCTACCTATCTACACCTCTCCCTCCACCCATCTCTAAACTCTCACTTTCAACTAATGACCCTCCTCGCTCCTCCCACCTCCCTACCTCTTACCCCAAACCCTCACTAATTACTTCACTATTCATTTCTTTCCTTTCGTTTCCTCTTATACGTTTGTGGCAATGATTTCGGTATTCTAGAGTTCTCTCTGGAGTTTCGGGTAACTGATCAAGTGACGGCGCCTTGTAGTCTTAGCACCTAGGTAGTCAAATACCTAGGTTACAAGGTGTTGAACGAGAGAGGTTGCCTTAGGAACTCTGGAGGTGCTCTAGAATAGTTAGCTAACTGGGGACGGGATAACGGACTAGAGAGAGCTGTTTCCCCCGGCCTCGTTAGTTAACTGGGGGGTCGAATAATGGACAAGATAGAGCTATTTCCCCCACCCCCCGTTACAATGATGGCAGCGGTGTTGAACAATGTTGTAGGTAGTTGGTGTTCTTTTAACATTGTTCAGTCCCACGTGTCCTTTTGCCGCTCAGGCGCTATCAGGGAGATCTTGACAGGTGTTTTACTTTCGCGATTTAGCGAGTTTTCAGGTTAGGAGATAGGGATTCTCTGGTGTTGTGGTTTAGTGATTTTGTGAGTTTTGTGGTGTTCAGGGAATGTTCACCAGAACTTGCGTGTGTAGTGTTTTATGTTAGTAATAAGATTTGGCGATTTGGGAACTTAGCGGTGTTGGTAGTGCAGGTCAACTGAGTGTGACAGGTGACCTCGCATGTCCCACGGGGACACCCAGCCACCGCTGGTCTCCAGGTCAGTGGGGAGTGGCAGGTGTAGTTTTTAAGTAGTGGTTCTGCTCAGATTATTGCGATCGACTGTTTTACTCCATTTGAACGCAATAACCCGAGGTGTACTGGTCTTGTACAGCATGCTAGGGGGAGGCTTAGTATGTCAGTAGACTTCACGTTGGGGACGCTCGACGTTAGATAGTCTGGTCACAGGTGTGGCAACAGTTTTGAGTTGTTTACCGGCGGAGAAGCTAGGGAAACACTCTGGGTCACGTAGGTGGCTGTAGGTTAAGGGTGGGAGTAACGGTTAATTAAGTACTTAAGATTAAGAACGGTACAGTTAAGTTAGGCTAGTGTTTTGTCTATTAGTTTTGATATTTATTGTGGAGATTCGTTTAGTGACAAATTACAAGTAGTGATGACCTTATTCTCTCTTCTCTAACTTTACTCTGTTACTGTTTTATGTTCCACCAAGTCAATATCATTCAGAGTTAATTGGATTATTAAAAATTGAAGTGTAGTTGTTGCCAGGAGGAGAGTGTTATGATATGACTGTGTGAACCCTATACAAACTACAGGGTCACACAACAAGATGGAACACGGGTATTGTCGCCTTTCTGTTCACCCACAGGTGGGAGCCAGAAGAGAGGAGAGACGCACATACAAAAGAGGGAGACGGCTGCTGTGTACCACACTCACGGGCGTTAATCACCACCACCACGACCAGCCCACTACCTGGAGGTCACGGCTCCACCACCATCACCACCCCAGGGGACCCCAAGATGCAGCCCTCTCGGTCAGTCAACATTGGTCTACCCAGTGGACCCCAGGTCGTTCTGCAGACGACCCCAGACGACCCAGTAATGATGGAAGAGGAGCAACAACGACTCCAGTCTGTCCCACCAACATCGGTCTACCCAGGATGGACCCCAGGACGGACAGACCCCCAATGGACCCCAGGTCGCTTGTCTAAGACCCATGGGAGGAGGAAGAGAGAAGAAAGAAGAGAGAAGAAAGAAGAAAGAAGAAAGAAGAGAGAAGAAATAGAGAGAAGAAAGAAGAGAAGATAAGACAAGCTGAGTGAGACATGATACCTAGTGTCCCTTGCTGGTGTCAGCATCATTGCATGGAGCGTAATTGCAAGACAGGATCGTTTGCCTTGACTGGCCGCCCCTCCTACAAGCATGTTGCTCTGTTGAGTGATTCTTCCTGTGTCATGCGGACTTGATGTGGCTGTCAGAAGTAGCTCTCTGAAGGAGGCGTGCTGGAGCAACAGGGAGGAAGAAGAGTAGGATGGGATTTCTACTGTTGGCAACTATATGAAGGTCTCGAAACTTGTAGTCCCTATAGCTGTGAAGAACCCCAATATACGTCTCTCATGGTGACTGACGTAGGGCCAATTACAGATCAGCTGGGACAACCGAATTCCACGGTCCTGTGCGCAGTTTAAGTAGTAACGGCTTTCGGGTTGACCAAGGGTTGTTGTGCGTTAACGACGGAGAAGCGACGGAGGCAGTTGTGTTGAAGAAATGTGGTACAGGATTATCTACAAGACCAAGCAGTGACGTCGCCCAGCCAGAGACAATGGACGTCTGTCTACATATTTCATTTTTTAGAGTAGGATGATGTATATTTGTTTAGCTAGGATGTATTCTTTTCGTTAATAAAGTTGTCGCACACAGCTAGCTTGCTTTAGCAGTGTTGCAAAAACTTTATTTTCGGGGAGAAGGGGAGATGTAACACTGTAAAAGTGTTTGGTTTAGGTTAATACATACATAGAGTACATGAGTCACAGACAAGGATCTGAGAGGCGCCAGTTGTCTGCCTGAGATCTCACACCTCTAACCGTTAATGACCCCAAGTGACCTGAGGTCAGATCATGATAATTTCACCTTGCTTCCGCTAAGCGTATAATTGGAGCCGGGTAGCCTTCAAACATGCCGACGTTTAAGGAGTGGCTTGGTAGTGCCGGAGGCTATCTACTTGTGGGCGGAGTTAGCTACTAGGTTCCCCAATATAAACTCGGAGAGCTATCCAGCAGAGAGCATTAACAGACAGAACAGACAGAACGGCAGTCAGGAGAGCAGAGCAGACGGGAGGCTGTCGGCCGGCAGGGCGGGAGTCTCCGTCAACTACAAACCCCCCCCCCCCCTCTCTATTCAACTTAGACTCAGTCCTCGGTGAGTGAACATTAAGGTGACTTGGTCGTGTTTACATATGTTGTGTGATGATCAGGGGCAGTCAAGTTGTAGGGTTCTCGAATTCTTGGATGATGACTCTCTTTAACATTTGAATTGGATTGCTTATATTATGATACTTCATGTGAAATATAATTATGAATTTATTATTTAAATTGTGTTTAACTTTGTGCCCTAGAGCTTTGAGTTGAGGATTTGAGAAAGCCTCAGTGGTTACTGGGTTCATGATATAAATGAGTACATGTTTGGAGTTGATACATGGTACAGAGGGAACATACTAATAATGAACTCATGATAACGTCCTTTGAGAATATTTTGTGATACAGGCAAGTTCCATTCCTTGTCTTGTATGTAATGATCATGAATGGATGGTGGCAGCATTTCGTCTTCTACTATCTACTCTTCTACTTCTATCTACTCTTCTACTTCTACCTATCTACACCTCTCCCTCCACCCATCTCTAAACTCTCACTTTCAACTAATGACCCTCCTCGCTCCTCCCACCTCCCTACCTCTTACCCCAAACCCTCACTAATTACTTCACTATTCATTTCTTTCCTTTCGTTTCCTCTTATACGTTTGTGGCAATGATTTCGGTATTCTAGAGTTCTCTCTGGAGTTTCGGGTAACTGATCAAGTGACGGCGCCTTGTAGTCTTAGCACCTAGGTAGTCAAATACCTAGGTTACAAGGTGTTGAACGAGAGAGGTTGCCTTAGGAACTCTGGAGGTGCTCTAGAATAGTTAGCTAACTGGGGACGGGATAACGGACTAGAGAGAGCTGTTTCCCCCGGCCTCGTTAGTTAACTGGGGGGTCGAATAATGGACAAGATAGAGCTATTTCCCCCCCTCCCCCCGTTACATTGTGAATTTTCAGTCTATGGGTATTAATTCATATATATATGATAAAAATGATGCAAACACATAATTGATTAGATAATAACCTTAAATACTTCATTTTCAATCATTTATTTGTTTCTCGTTAAAATACTGACTAAGATATTGAAAGGGGGAGAAGTTCGGTTTTTATTGCATATATCGACGTTTCAGCCAGATTAGAGCGGTTTTACGTGAACATCTTCCCTCGGTAATATAAACGGAAAACCAAGAACATTTTAGTTAATTCTAATGAAAACACATTGTTTTTTATCATTTGTATTGGAAACAACATTGGCATATGTCTTTTCTTGGATCTAAATAATACGAAACCTCGCTCTATGATTTGAAGGTAAAATCCTCAAATATGGTAAAATAGTGACTTTTTCACGTTAATCATGTAGTTTGATAGTACGTAAATATATTCATTTTTACCAATATTTCGATACTATTTCATGTAGTATCACGATATGTGATTTGGCCTTCAAATCTCAGAATTTCGCATAATATTGCATTTTAAACAAGTTTTCTTGCATTTTGTTTCGTACGAAAAATCATCGAATTTAGCAATATTTTGACGTATATCATCACCTTTTCCTTTATGTGATTTAAACAAAATATCGAATTAGGCAATATTTTGCCGTTTTTCCACGTTTTTGTGAATTTTCAGTCTATAGGTATTAATTCATATATATACGATAAAAATTATGCAAACACATAATAATTATGATTAATGATTAAAATGATTAGATAATAACCTTAAATACTTCATTTTCAATCAACAATTTGTTTCTCGTTAAAATACTGAGTAAGATATTGAAAAGTTGAGAAGTTCGGTTTTTATTGCATATATCGACGTTTCAGCCGGATTAGAGCGGTTTTACGTGTACATCTTCCCTCGGTAATATAAACGGAAAATCAGGAACATTTTAGTTAATTCTAATGAAAACACATTGATTTTTATCATTTGTATTGGAAACAACATTGTCATATGTCTTTTCTTGGATCTAAATAATACGAAACCTCGCTCTATGATTTGAAGTTAAAAACCTCAAATATGGTTAAATAGTGACTTTTTTCAGGTTTTTCATGTAGTTTAATACTACGTAAATATATTCATTTTTACCAATATTTCGATTCTATTCATGTAGTATCACGATATGTGAGTTGGCCTTCAAATCTCAGAATTTCGCATAATATTGCATTTTATGCAAGTTTTCTTGCATTTTGTTTCGTACGAAAAATCATCGAATTTAGCAATATTTTGACGTTTATCATCCCCTTTTCCTTTATGTGATTTAAACAAAATATCATCGAATTAGTCAATATTTTGCCGTTTTTCCACGTTTTTGTGAATTTTCAGTCTATGGGTATTAATTCATATATATATGATAAAAATGATGCAAACACATAATTGATTAGATAATAACCTTAAATACTTCATTTTCAATCATTTATTTGTTTCTCGTTAAAATACTGACTAAGATATTGAAAGGGGGAGAAGTTCGGTTTTTATTGCATATATCGACGTTTCAGCCAGATTAGAGCGGTTTTACGTGAACATCTTCCCTCGGTAATATAAACGGAAAACCAAGAACATTTTAGTTAATTCTAATGAAAACACATTGTTTTTTATCATTTGTATTGGAAACAACATTGGCATATGTCTTTTCTTGGATCTAAATAATACGAAACCTCGCTCTATGATTTGAAGGTAAAATCCTCAAATATGGTAAAATAGTGACTTTTTCACGTTAATCATGTAGTTTGATAGTACGTAAATATATTCATTTTTACCAATATTTCGATACTATTTCATGTAGTATCACGATATGTGATTTGGCCTTCAAATCTCAGAATTTCGCATAATATTGCATTTTAAACAAGTTTTCTTGCATTTTGTTTCGTACGAAAAATCATCGAATTTAGCAATATTTTGACGTATATCATCACCTTTTCCTTTATGTGATTTAAACAAAATATCGAATTAGGCAATATTTTGCCGTTTTTCCACGTTTTTGTGAATTTTCAGTCTATAGGTATTAATTCATATATATACGATAAAAATGATGCAAACACATAATAATTATGATTAATGATTAAAATGATTAGATAATAACCTTAAATACTTCATTTTCAATCAACAATTTGTTTCTCGTTAAAATACTGAGTAAGATATTGAAAAGTTGAGAAGTTCGGTTTTTATTGCATATATCGACGTTTCAGCCGGATTAGAGCAGTTTTACGTGTACATCTTCCCTCGGTAATATAAACGGAAAATCAGGAACATTTTAGTTAATTCTAATGAAAACACATTGATTTTTATCATTTGTATTGGAAACAACATTGTCATATGTCTTTTCTTGGATCTAAATAATACGAAACCTCGCTCTATGATTTGAAGTTAAAAACCTCAAATATGGTTAAATAGTGACTTTTTTCACGTTTTTCATGTAGTTTAATACTACGTAAATATATTCATTTTTACCAATATTTCGATTCTATTCATGTAGTATCACGATATGTGAGTTGGCCTTCAAATCTCAGAATTTCGCATAATATTGCATTTTATGCAAGTTTTCTTGCATTTTGTTTCGTACGAAAAATCATCGAATTTAGCAATATTTTGACGTTTATCATCCCCTTTTCCTTTATGTGATTTAAACAAAATATCATCGAATTAGGCAATATTTTGCCGTTTTTCCACGTTTTTGTGAATTTTCAGTCTATGGGTATTAATTCATATATATATGATAAAAATGATGCAAACACATAATTGATTAGATAATAACCTTAAATACTTCATTTTCAATCATTTATTTGTTTCTCGTTAAAATACTGACTAAGATATTGAAAGGAGGAGAAGTTCGGTTTTTATTGCATATATCGACGTTTCAGCCAGATTAGAGCGGTTTTACGTGTACATCTTCCCTCGGTAATATAAACGGAAAACCAAGAACATTTTAGTTAATTCTAATGAAAACACATTGTTTTTTATCATTTGTATTGGAAACAACATTGGCATATGTCTTTTCTTGGATCTAAATAATACGAAACCTCGCTCTATGATTTGAAGGTAAAATCCTCAAATATGGTAAAATAGTGACTTTTTCACGTTAATCATGTAGTTTGATAGTACGTAAATATATTCATTTTTACCAATATTTCGATACTATTTCATGTAGTATCACGATATGTGATTTGGCCTTCAAATCTCAGAATTTCGCATAATATTGCATTTTAAACAAGTTTTCTTGCATTTTGTTTCGTACGAAAAATCATCGAATTTAGCAATATTTTGACGTATATCATCCCCTTTTCCTTTATGTGATTTAAACAAAATATCGAATTAGGCAATATTTTGCCGTTTTTCCACGTTTTTGTGAATTTTCAGTCTATAGGTATTAATTCATATATATACGATAAAAATGATGCAAACACATAATAATTATGATTAATGATTAAAATGATTAGATAATAACCTTAAATACTTCATTTTCAATCAACAATTTGTTTCTCGTTAAAATACTGAGTAAGGTATTGAAAAGTTGAGAAGTTCGGTTTTTATTGCATATATCGACGTTTCAGCCGGATTAGAGCGGTTTTACGTGTACATCTTCCCTCGGTAATATAAACGGAAAATCAGGAACATTTTAGTTAATTCTAATGAAAACACATTGATTTTTATCATTTGTATTGGAAACAACATTGTCATATGTCTTTTCTTGGATCTAAATAATACGAAACCTCGCTCTATGATTTGAAGTTAAAAACCTCAAATATGGTTAAATAGTGACTTTTTTCAGGTTTTTCATGTAGTTTAATACTACGTAAATATATTCATTTTTACCAATATTTCGATTCTATTCATGTAGTATCACGATATGTGAGTTGGCCTTCAAATCTCAGAATTTCGCATAATATTGCATTTTATGCAAGTTTTCTTGCATTTTGTTTCGTACGAAAAATCATCGAATTTAGCAATATTTTGACGTTTATCATCCCCTTTTCCTTTATGTGATTTAAACAAAATATCATCGAATTAGGCAATATTTTGCCGTTTTTCCACGTTTTTGTGAATTTTCAGTCTATGGGTATTAATTCATATATATATGATAAAAATGATGCAAACACATAATTGATTAGATAATAACCTTAAATACTTCATTTTCAATCATTTATTTGTTTCTCGTTAAAATACTGACTAAGATATTGAAAGGAGGAGAAGTTCGGTTTTTATTGCATATATCGACGTTTCAGCCAGATTAGAGCGGTTTTACGTGTACATCTTCCCTCGGTAATATAAACGGAAAACCAAGAACATTTTAGTTAATTCTAATGAAAACACATTGTTTTTTATCATTTGTATTGGAAACAACATTGGCATATGTCTTTTCTTGGATCTAAATAATACGAAACCTCGCTCTATGATTTGAAGGTAAAATCCTCAAATATGGTAAAATAGTGACTTTTTCACGTTAATCATGTAGTTTGATAGTACGTAAATATATTCATTTTTACCAATATTTCGATACTATTTCATGTAGTATCACGATATGTGATTTGGCCTTCAAATCTCAGAATTTCGCATAATATTGCATTTTAAACAAGTTTTCTTGCATTTTGTTTCGTACGAAAAATCATCGAATTTAGCAATATTTTGACGTATATCATCCCCTTTTCCTTTATGTGATTTAAACAAAATATCGAATTAGGCAATATTTTGCAGTTTTTCCACGTTTTTGTGAATTTTCAGTCTATAGGTATTAATTCATATATATACGATAAAAATGATGCAAACACATAATAATTATGATTAATGATTAAAATGATTAGATAATAACCTTAAATACTTCATTTTCAATCAACAATTTGTTTCTCGTTAAAATACTGAGTAAGATATTGAAAAGTTGAGAAGTTCGGTTTTTATTGCATATATCGACGTTTCAGCCGGATTAGAGCGGTTTTACGTGTACATCTTCCCTCGGTAATATAAACGGAAAATCAGGAACATTTTAGTTAATTCTAATGAAAACACATTGATTTTTATCATTTGTATTGGAAACAACATTGTCATATGTCTTTTCTTGGATCTAAATAATACGAAACCTCGCTCTATGATTTGAAGTTAAAAACCTCAAATATGGTTAAATAGTGACTTTTTTCAGGTTTTTCATGTAGTTTAATACTACGTAAATATATTCATTTTTACCAATATTTCGATTCTATTCATGTAGTATCACGATATGTGAGTTGGCCTTCAAATCTCAGAATTTCGCATAATATTGCATTTTATGCAAGTTTTCTTGCATTTTGTTTCGTACGAAAAACCATCGAATTTAGCAATATTTTGACGTTTATCATCCCCTTTTCCTTTATGTGATTTAAACAAAATATCATCGAATTAGGCAATATTTTGCCGTTTTTCCACGTTTTTGTGAATTTTCAGTCTATGGGTATTAATTCATATATATATGATAAAAATGATGCAAACACATAATTGATTAGATAATAACCTTAAATACTTCATTTTCAATCATTTATTTGTTTCTCGTTAAAATACTGACTAAGATATTGAAAGGGGGAGAAGTTCGGTTTTTATTGCATATATCGACGTTTCAGCCAGATTAGAGCGGTTTTACGTGAACATCTTCCCTCGGTAATATAAACGGAAAACCAAGAACATTTTAGTTAATTCTAATGAAAACACATTGTTTTTTATCATTTGTATTGGAAACAACATTGGCATATGTCTTTTCTTGGATCTAAATAATACGAAACCTCGCTCTATGATTTGAAGGTAAAATCCTCAAATATGGTAAAATAGTGACTTTTTCACGTTAATCATGTAGTTTGATAGTACGTAAATATATTCATTTTTACCAATATTTCGATACTATTTCATGTAGTATCACGATATGTGATTTGGCCTTCAAATCTCAGAATTTCGCATAATATTGCATTTTAAACAAGTTTTCTTGCATTTTGTTTCGTACGAAAAATCATCGAATTTAGCAATATTTTGACGTATATCATCCCCTTTTCCTTTATGTGATTTAAACAAAATATCGAATTAGGCAATATTTTGCCGTTTTTCCACGTTTTTGTGAATTTTCAGTCTATAGGTATTAATTCATATATATACGATAAAAATGATGCAAACACATAATAATTATGATTAATGATTAAAATGATTAGATAATAACCTTAAATACTTCATTTTCAATCAACAATTTGTTTCTCGTTAAAATACTGAGTAAGATATTGAAAAGTTGAGAAGTTCGGTTTTTATTGCATATATCGACGTTTCAGCCGGATTAGAGCGGTTTTACGTGTACATCTTCCCTCGGTAATATAAACGGAAAATCAGGAACATTTTAGTTAATTCTAATGAAAACACATTGATTTTTATCATTTGTATTGGAAACAACATTGTCATATGTCTTTTCTTGGATCTAAATAATACGAAACCTCGCTCTATGATTTGAAGTTAAAAACCTCAAATATGGTTAAATAGTGACTTTTTTCAGGTTTTTCATGTAGTTTAATACTACGTAAATATATTCATTTTTACCAATATTTCGATTCTATTTCATGTAGTATCACGATATGTGAGTTGGCCTTCAAATCTCAGAATTTCGCATAATATTGCATTTTATGCAAGTTTTCTTGCATTTTGTTTCGTACGAAAAATCATCGAATTTAGCAATATTTTGACGTTTATCATCCCCTTTTCCTTTATGTGATTTAAACAAAATATCATCGAATTAGGCAATATTTTGCCGTTTTTCCACGTTTTTGTGAATTTTCAGTCTATGGGTATTAATTCATATATATATGATAAAAATGATGCAAACACATAATTGATTAGATAATAACCTTAAATACTTCATTTTCAATCATTTATTTGTTTCTCGTTAAAATACTGACTAAGATATTGAAAGGGGGAGAAGTTCGGTTTTTATTGCATATATCGACGTTTCAGCCAGATTAGAGCGGTTTTACGTGAACATCTTCCCTCGGTAATATAAACGGAAAACCAAGAACATTTTAGTTAATTCTAATGAAAACACATTGTTTTTTATCATTTGTATTGGAAACAACATTGGCATATGTCTTTTCTTGGATCTAAATAATACGAAACCTCGCTCTATGATTTGAAGGTAAAATCCTCAAATATGGTAAAATAGTGACTTTTTCACGTTAATCATGTAGTTTGATAGTACGTAAATATATTCATTTTTACCAATATTTCGATACTATTTCATGTAGTATCACGATATGTGATTTGGCCTTCAAATCTCAGAATTTCGCATAATATTGCATTTTAAACAAGTTTTCTTGCATTTTGTTTCGTACGAAAAATCATCGAATTTAGCAATATTTTGACGTATATCATCCCCTTTTCCTTTATGTGATTTAAACAAAATATCGAATTAGGCAATATTTTGCCGTTTTTCCACGTTTTTGTGAATTTTCAGTCTATAGGTATTAATTCATATATATACGATAAAAATGATGCAAACACATAATAATTATGATTAATGATTAAAATGATTAGATAATAACCTTAAATACTTCATTTTCAATCAACAATTTGTTTCTCGTTAAAATACTGAGTAAGATATTGAAAAGTTGAGAAGTTCGGTTTTTATTGCATATATCGACGTTTCAGCCGGATTAGAGCGGTTTTACGTGTACATCTTCCCTCGGTAATATAAACGGAAAATCAGGAACATTTTAGTTAATTCTAATGAAAACACATTGATTTTTATCATTTGTATTGGAAACAACATTGTCATATGTCTTTTCTTGGATCTAAATAATACGAAACCTCGCTCTATGATTTGAAGTTAAAAACCTCAAATATGGTTAAATAGTGACTTTTTTCAGGTTTTTCATGTAGTTTAATACTACGTAAATATATTCATTTTTACCAATATTTCGATTCTATTCATGTAGTATCACGATATGTGAGTTGGCCTTCAAATCTCAGAATTTCGCATAATATTGCATTTTATGCAAGTTTTCTTGCATTTTGTTTCGTACGAAAAATCATCGAATTTAGCAATATTTTGACGTTTATCATCCCCTTTTCCTTTATGTGATTTAAACAAAATATCATCGAATTAGTCAATATTTTGCCGTTTTTCCACGTTTTTGTGAATTTTCAGTCTATGGGTATTAATTCATATATATATGATAAAAATGATGCAAACACATAATTGATTAGATTATAACCTTAAATACTTCATTTTCAATCATTTATTTGTTTCTCGTTAAAATACTGACTAAGATATTGAAAGGGGGAGAAGTTCGGTTTTTATTGCATATATCGACGTTTCAGCCAGATTAGAGCGGTTTTACGTGAACATCTTCCCTCGGTAATATAAACGGAAAACCAAGAACATTTTAGTTAATTCTAATGAAAACACATTGTTTTTTATCATTTGTATTGGAAACAACATTGGCATATGTCTTTTCTTGGATCTAAATAATACGAAACCTCGCTCTATGATTTGAAGGTAAAATCCTCAAATATGGTAAAATAGTGACTTTTTCACGTTAATCATGTAGTTTGATAGTACGTAAATATATTCATTTTTACCAATATTTCGATACTATTTCATGTAGTATCACGATATGTGATTTGGCCTTCAAATCTCAGAATTTCGCATAATATTGCATTTTAAACAAGTTTTCTTGCATTTTGTTTCGTACGAAAAATCATCGAATTTAGCAATATTTTGACGTATATCATCCCCTTTTCCTTTATGTGATTTAAACAAAATATCGAATTAGGCAATATTTTGCCGTTTTTCCACGTTTTTGTGAATTTTCAGTCTATAGGTATTAATTCATATATATACGATAAAGATGATGCAAACACATAATAATTATGATTAATGATTAAAATGATTAGATAATAACCTTAAATACTTCATTTTCAATCAACAATTTGTTTCTCGTTAAAATACTGAGTAAGATATTGAAAAGTTGAGAAGTTCGGTTTTTATTGCATATATCGACGTTTCAGCCGGATTAGAGCGGTTTTACGTGTACATCTTCCCTCGGTAATATAAACGGAAAATCAGGAACATTTTAGTTAATTCTAATGAAAACACATTGATTTTTATCATTTGTATTGGAAACAACATTGTCATATGTCTTTTCTTGGATCTAAATAATACGAAACCTCGCTCTATGATTTGAAGTTAAAAACCTCAAATATGGTTAAATAGTGACTTTTTTCACGTTTTTCATGTAGTTTAATACTACGTAAATATATTCATTTTTACCAATATTTCGATTCTATTTCATGTAGTATCACGATATGTGATTTGGCCTTCAAATCTCAGAATTTCGCATAATATTGCATTTTATGCAAGTTTTCTTGCATTTTGTTTCGTACGAAAAATCATCGAATTTAGCAATATTTTGACGTTAATCATCCCCTTTTCCTTTATGTGATTTAAACAAAATATCATCGAATTAGGCAATATTTTGCCGTTTTTCCACGTTTTTGTGAATTTTCAGTCTATGGGTATTAATTCATATATATACGATAAAAATGATGCAAACACATAATTGATTAGATAATAACCTTAAATACTTCATTTGCAATCATCTATTTGTTTCTCGTTAAAATAATGAGTAAGATATTGAAAAGGGGAGAAGTTCGGTTTTTATTGCATATATCGACGTTTCAGCCGGATTCGAGCGGTTTTACGTGTACATCTTCCCTCGGTAATATAAACGGAAAATCAAGAACATTTTAGTCAATTCTAATGAAAACACATTGTTTCTTATCATTTGTATTGGAAACAACATTGTCATATGTCTTTTCTTGGATCTAAATAATACGAAACCTCGCTCTATGATGAGGTAAAATCCTCAAATATGGTAAAATAGTGACTTTTTCACGTTAATCATGTAGTTTGATATTACGTATATATATTCATTTTTACCAATATTTCGATACTATTTCATGTAGTATAACGATAAGTGATTTGGCCTTCAAATCTCAGAATTTCACATAATATTGCATTATAAGCAAGTTTTCTTGCATTTTGTTTCGTACGAAAAATCATCGAATTTAGGAATATTTTGACGTTTGTCATCCCCTTTTCCTTTATGTAATTTAAACAAAATATCATCGAATTAGGCAATATTTTGCAGTGTTTCCACATTTATGTGAATTTTCAATTTATTGGTATTAATTCATTATATATACGATAAAAATGATGCAAACACATAATAATTATGATTAATGATTAAAATGATTAGATAATAACCTTAAATACTTCATTTTCAATCAACTATTTGTTTCTCGTTAAAATTCTGAGTAAGATATTGAAAAGATGAGAAGTTCGGTTTTTATTGCATATATCGACGTTTCAGCCGGATTAGAGCGGTTTTACGTGTACATCTTCCCTCGGTAATATAAACGGAAAATCAAAAACATTTTAGTTAATTCTAATGAAAACACATTGTTTTTTATCATATGTATTGGAAACAACATTGTCAAATGTCTTTTCTTGGATCTAAATAATACGAAACCTCGCTCTATAATTTGAAGGAAAAATCCTCAAATATGGTAAAATTGTGACTTTTTCACGTTAATCATGTAGTTTGATATTACGTAAATATATTCATTTTTACCAATATTTCGATACTATTTCATGTAGTATTAGGATATGTTATTTAGCCTTCAAATCTCAGAATTTCGCCTAATATTGCTTTTTAAGCAAGTTTTCTTGCATTTTGTTTCGTACGAAAAATCATCGAATTTAGCAATATTTTGACGTTTATCATCCCCTTTTCCTTTATGTGATTTAAACAAAATATCATCGAATTAGGCAATATTTTGCCGTTTTTCCACGTTTTTTTGAATTTTCAGTCTATGGGTATTAATTCATATATATATGATAAAAATGATGCAAACACATAATTGATTAGATAATAACCTTAAATACTTCATTTTCAATCATTTATTTGTTTCTCGTTAAAATACTGACTAAGATATTGAAAGGGGGAGAAGTTCGGTTTTTATTGCATATATCGACGTTTCAGCCAGATTAGAGCGGTTTTACGTGTACATCTTCCCTCGGTAATATAAACGGAAAACCAAGAACATTTTAGTTAATTCTAATGAAAACACATTGTTTTTTATCATTTGTATTGGAAACAACATTGGCATATGTCTTTCCTTGGATCTAAATAATACGAAACCTCGCTCTATGATTTGAAGGTAAAATCCTCAAATATGGTAAAATAGTGACTTTTTCACGTTAATCATGTAGTTTGATAGTACGTAAATATATTCATTTTTACCAATATTTCGATACTATTTCATGTAGTATCACGATATGTGATTTGGCCTTCAAATCTCAGAATTTCGCAAAATATTGCATTTTAAACAAGTTTTCTTGCATTTTGTTTCGTACGAAAAATCATCGAATTTAGCAATATTTTGACGTATATCATCCCCTTTTCCTTTATGTGATTTAAACAAAATATCGAATTAGGCAATATTTTGCCGTTTTTCCACGTTTTTTGTGAATTTTCAGTCTATAGGTATTAATTCATATATATACGATAAAAATGATGCAAACACATAATAATTATGATTAATGATTAAAATGATTAGATAATAACCTTAAATACTTCATTTTCAATCAACAATTTGTTTCTCGTTAAAATACTGAATAAGATATTGAAAAGTTGAGAAGTTCGGTTTGTATTGCATATATCGACGTTTCAGCCGGATTAGAGCGGTTTTACGTGTACAACTTCCCTCGGTAATATAAACGGAAAATCAGGAACATTTTAGTTAATTCTAATGAAAACACATTGATTTTTATCATTTGTATTGGAAACAACATTGTCATATGTCTTTTCTTGGATCTAAATAATACGAAACCTCGCTCTATGATTTGAAGTTAAAAACCTCAAATATGGTTAAATAGTGACTTTTTTCAGGTTTTTCATGTAGTTTAATACTACGTAAATATATTCATTTTTACCAATATTTCGATTCTATTCATGTAGTATCACGATATGTGAGTTGGCCTTCAAATCTCAGAATTTCGCATAATATTGCATTTTATGCAAGTTTTCTTGCATTTTGTTTCGTACGAAAAATCATCGAATTTAGCAATATTTTGACGTTTATCATCCCCTTTTCCTTTATGTGATTTAAACAAAATATCATCGAATTAGTCAATATTTTGCCGTTTTTCCACGTTTTTGTGAATTTTCAGTCTATGGGTATTAATTCATATATATATGATAAAAATGATGCAAACACATAATTGATTAGATTATAACCTTAAATACTTCATTTTCAATCATTTATTTGTTTCTCGTTAAAATACTGACTAAGATATTGAAAGGGGGAGAAGTTCGGTTTTTATTGCATATATCGACGTTTCAGCCAGATTAGAGCGGTTTTACGTGAACATCTTCCCTCGGTAATATAAACGGAAAACCAAGAACATTTTAGTTAATTCTAATGAAAACACATTGTTTTTTATCATTTGTATTGGAAACAACATTGGCATATGTCTTTTCTTGGATCTAAATAATACGAAACCTCGCTCTATGATTTGAAGGTAAAATCCTCAAATATGGTAAAATAGTGACTTTTTCACGTTAATCATGTAGTTTGATAGTACGTAAATATATTCATTTTTACCAATATTTCGATACTATTTCATGTAGTATCACGATATGTGATTTGGCCTTCAAATCTCAGAATTTCGCATAATATTGCATTTTAAACAAGTTTTCTTGCATTTTGTTTCGTACGAAAAATCATCGAATTTAGCAATATTTTGACGTATATCATCCCCTTTTCCTTTATGTGATTTAAACAAAATATCGAATTAGGCAATATTTTGCCGTTTTTCCACGTTTTTGTGAATTTTCAGTCTATAGGTATTAATTCATATATATACGATAAAGATGATGCAAACACATAATAATTATGATTAATGATTAAAATGATTAGATAATAACCTTAAATACTTCATTTTCAATCAACAATTTGTTTCTCGTTAAAATACTGAGTAAGATATTGAAAAGTTGAGAAGTTCGGTTTTTATTGCATATATCGACGTTTCAGCCGGATTAGAGCGGTTTTACGTGTACATCTTCCCTCGGTAATATAAACGGAAAATCAGGAACATTTTAGTTAATTCTAATGAAAACACATTGATTTTTATCATTTGTATTGGAAACAACATTGTCATATGTCTTTTCTTGGATCTAAATAATACGAAACCTCGCTCTATGATTTGAAGTTAAAAACCTCAAATATGGTTAAATAGTGACTTTTTTCACGTTTTTCATGTAGTTTAATACTACGTAAATATATTCATTTTTACCAATATTTCGATTCTATTTCATGTAGTATCACGATATGTGATTTGGCCTTCAAATCTCAGAATTTCGCATAATATTGCATTTTATGCAAGTTTTCTTGCATTTTGTTTCGTACGAAAAATCATCGAATTTAGCAATATTTTGACGTTAATCATCCCCTTTTCTTTTATGTGATTTAAACAAAATATCATCGAATTAGGCAATATTTTGCCGTTTTTCCACGTTTTTGTGAATTTTCAGTCTATGGGTATTAATTCATATATATACGATAAAAATGATGCAAACACATAATTGATTAGATAATAACCTTAAATACTTCATTTGCAATCATCTATTTGTTTCTCGTTAAAATAATGAGTAAGATATTGAAAAGGGGAGAAGTTCGGTTTTTATTGCATATATCGACGTTTCAGCCGGATTCGAGCGGTTTTACGTGTACATCTTCCCTCGGTAATATAAACGGAAAATCAAGAACATTTTAGTCAATTCTAATGAAAACACATTGTTTCTTATCATTTGTATTGGAAACAACATTGTCATATGTCTTTTCTTGGATCTAAATAATACGAAACCTCGCTCTATGATGAGGTAAAATCCTCAAATATGGTAAAATAGTGACTTTTTCACGTTAATCATGTAGTTTGATATTACGTATATATATTCATTTTTACCAATATTTCGATACTATTTCATGTAGTATAACGATAAGTGATTTGGCCTTCAAATCTCAGAATTTCACATAATATTGCATTATAAGCAAGTTTTCTTGCATTTTGTTTCGTACGAAAAATCATCGAATTTAGGAATATTTTGACGTTTGTCATCCCCTTTTCCTTTATGTAATTTAAACAAAATATCATCGAATTAGGCAATATTTTGCAGTTTTTCCACATTTATGTGAATTTTCAATTTATTGGTATTAATTCATTATATATACGATAAAAATGATGCAAACACATAATAATTATGATTAATGATTAAAATGATTAGATAATAACCTTAAATACTTCATTTTCAATCAACTATTTGTTTCTCGTTAAAATTCTGAGTAAGATATTGAAAAGATGAGAAGTTCGGTTTTTATTGCATATATCGACGTTTCAGCCGGATTAGAGCGGTTTTACGTGTACATCTTCCCTCGGTAATATAAACGGAAAATCAAAAACATTTTAGTTAATTCTAATGAAAACACATTGTTTTTTATCATATGTATTGGAAACAACATTGTCAAATGTCTTTT